>NW_028277112.1:300769-601538 GCF_059951505.1 Python bivittatus | reverse complement strand
ATTACCAGATCAGGATATGTCTACTCTATTCTACAGTCTTTTAGGATTCAAATCAATAGAGCCAGATCAATTTCCAGGGAGGAGTCATTAAAAGACAGACCACAGAAACAGAACAATAGAACATAACTGGTTGTCACCTACAGCTCAAAGCTCAACCACTGAAATGCATTATTAATAAGCTACAGCCCATACTGGACAATGACACTGCATTGTCTCAGTCACTGGCTGGCAGGCCCATACTTGCATACCACCAACCACTCAGCCTGAAGCAGATTCTCACAAGCAACAAGAAGCAACAGGCCAATGATGCCAATATGGGAACCCTGCAACAAACCCAGATGTCTGTTTTGCCCCCACATCTACACTAAAAGCACTATCACAGCACCCAATAAGGGCAAATACCAGATTAGGGCCAGCTTCACCTGTTTTTCTCCCAATGTGGTATATGCCATCATCTGCCAGTAGTTTTACATAGGACAAACTTTGTGCAAAAGAATTTACAGACACAGGTTTGACATCAGGACTCAGAACAAGTACAAAATAATATCAGAGCAGTTCAGCCTCCCAGGGCACTCCACAGCAGATCTCAGAGCAACATTAAGTGAGAAATGGCAATCTCAGAAGATCTCAACAAACACTAAGAGTTTTTAACGCATTGCAATTGTTAATTGGTAATTTTTTAAATATTTATTTATGTATCAAATTTGTTACTGCCCGTATTGTTGAAATGACTCTGAGTGGTTTACAAAACAGTTTAAATCAATTAAAATTACAATATACGGTAATTTTAATAATTAGAAAACAAATAGATCCAAGAATAGATATAAAATTGGCAGTCACTCAGGGAGCATCATCAAGGCACCAGACTCCTCCAGAATTGGGTGAGATTGTTGTCAATCCCCACAAGCTGGCAGAGCCAGGTCTTTAATCCTTTCTGGAAGGCCAGGAGGGTAGGGGCCTGCTGCACCTCTGGGGGGGAGAATATTCCAAAGGGCAGGGGCAATGGCAGAAAAGGCTCTCCTCCTGGGCCTTACCAGCCAACATTCTCTTTCTGATGGGGTCCACAGCATACCCTCTCTGCCTGACTGGGTGGGACAGGTTAATGTGATGGGGGTGAAACACATGTAACCTGCATCTACATAACCAGCCTAACTTCCCCTCTCTTTCCCCCCACCTCCCCCCAATTTAAATCTTACAACAGTCTAGCCACTCTAGTCATCTGATGAAGTAAGTTGCAGCTCACAAATGTTTATGCCTTGTAATGAAAGTTGTTTGTTGGAAAAGGTGCTGCTAGACTCCTTCTGAATTTAAAAGTAGAGAGTGAATTTATATAATAATTCCAGACTGTAAATCTGAGGTGGCACATATTTTCCAATGATCTTCTTTACCCCACTGATAAATTCACAGTACTTCTTTGACTGATACATTCCAAAGTATTTGCATATAGTTCAAAATTGCATTCACATATTTAAATGTTATTACTTTCCCCAAAACCATATTAACAAAGTTATGAATACTAAACCAGAGAGAACAATAAGGCAAGTTCCCGCCATCATTTTAGATTTTCAGCTTAGTGAAATTGACAACAGATACTTAAAACAATATCTGGAGCATCCAATAATCCCTCCCTAGTTTTGGGGAGAGTAAAAGTAAGAGATGGGACGGGTACTTTCAGACTTGCAAGATTCTGTTAATGTAACCTTACAAGAAAGATAGAACCAGTATTCCTGGTTGTGCTTCTTGTCATAATATTATAGGAAGCCTTCTTAATATTGGTTTGTCAATATGAGATATTCCCTTTATTTCAAAATTCTTGCAAATTACTAATATCCACCCTAAAACTATTTTTTGATTGTTTATCAAGAACGTGTAGGCTTAGAATAATCGCTGCTGGACAATATTTCAGAAGTTCTAGATGCTACTAGAGTGTTTAAACAAACTGAAATCAAAAGGAGTTTTAATTGGATGACTGCTATTTTGCATTTGGATTACAAATTCTTTTTGCAATAATGCAAATGGTTTAATTTTTTCAGTTAGTCATTCACTGATATAAAGTATACTGCTATTTAGGGGTGTCTGCCGGGGGGAGTCAAAAAAGTCAAGGATGGCTGAGACTGCACAATTGAAGACTTGCCACTCTTTTATGTGTGTCACACATAAAAGAGGGTTGCAGCTTCAGTTGTGCAGTTGAGACTGCCATCTTGACTTTTTTGAACAGCCTGCCCCGATGGATGCCCTCCCAAGTTCCCCAAAAAATTTAGACTGGAGTTTTGAAGTTTAAGGTTATCACATGAATAAAGGACTATGCAAGGAGATACGTCAGTTATTGGGTACTAGACAGGATAAGTGAAGTAGCTGCACAAATGACATTTCAAAATGTTTGGAGAGTGGGCAAAAAATTTGGTGGGCAGTTTTTCTGTATTTCCTGGGGGAAATAGAAATTTTGCAATCATTTATCAAGAGCAAGACTTCCTTTTAGCAGTAACAATAGCACCGTTGCTGAAAAGGCCTTTTCTTCGAATTCTTGAGAACCAAACTGAAGAATCAAAAGCCAGGGAGGCTGCAGGCCACTAGAAAAATGATTGTTCAGTAAAAGACAGGATAAAATCCTTGGCTGTTTAGCTAAATATTTGCAAGAGCACCAGACTCCACTGATGACAATTTCTTTATAATCCTCTTCTGCTTTGTAATGATTTCTAAGGCAAATTCTTTTTGTTCAGATTAAATGAGAACATGAACAAAAGCGCAGGAGAATTTTTCTACCTGACACTAATTTTCATACAACCTCAGTTCAGAGGTAGCAAGAATACCTCTGCCAACCTTTGGGGAATAAACAGTGGGGAAAGCATAGTCTTGTTTCCCTTTCCTTTAGACTTTTCACGAATATCTGTCTGTACAGAACTAGAAACAGAATTCTGCCCAGTGATGGTATTTTAAATACACGTTCCTCCTCTTTTGGCAGCCTGGATCATCCTGGCCTCCTTTCCACATCTCTCTCGATCATTATTGTTTGGACTATTGCAACACACTCTACATGGGGCTGCCCTTGAAGAGCATTTGGGAGCTTCAGATAGTACAGAGTGCAGCTGCCCAGGTTGTAAATAGTGTTGGCTACTCGGCACATGTAACACCACTGCTTTGGGAGCTGCACTGGTTGCCGGTGTGTTTCCCGGTGCAATTCAAGGTGCTGGTTGTCACCTTTAAAGTCCTTCATGGCTTGGGACTGGGATACTTTAGGGACCATCTTTTCCCAGTTGTTTCTACCCATCTAATCCAGTCCGGCAGGTTGGGCATGCTCCAGTTCCTGTCAGCCAAGGAATCTCAGCTGGCAGGGACCAGGAGATGTGCCTTTTCTGCTGTGGTGCCTGCCCTCTGGAACATCCCCCCTGCTGAGATTAGGATGGCTCCAACCCTTTTGGCTTTTCGGAAGGCCTTGAAGACCTTGCATTCCAACATTTTTTAAAGATCTCTTGGCTGTATTTATATATATATTTTTTGTACTATTTTAAGTGTTGACTGTTTTTATTGTGGTTAGCTGCCCAGAGTCACTGGTCTGAGGTGGGAGGCTATATAAATTGAATGAATGAATGAATGAATGAATGAATGAATGAATGAATGAATGAATAAATAAATAAATAAATAAATAAATAAATAAATCTGTCTTCTTGACTGCCCCTGTTTCCTGACTGAAAAATCTTCATAGGAGGAGGTTGTAAATCCTCAGAATATAATTGAATGAAGCCATGGAAGCTATGGAAATTGAAGGCTTGATCATGAAATAAAAGATAGGACCTACCTACCTACCTACCTACCTACCTCAAGGCCACCTTGAAACTAAGATTAGTGGAAGAACCTGCCATACCACCACCAGTTTCACTGATATTTTTCTTTTTGGAAGAAAAAAAGCCCCATTTCCTAACCAAGAGCAAGAAATGCTGAAAAACGCATGTGATATTTTCTGCACAGCTCTGTATCAAATAATTTCCAGAGATAAATTTTGTTAATGTTGTATCTCTATTTATTTACCAGCACATCTAATGAAAAAGACTGCTGCTAATCAGAGCTCATGCGCCATCAAAAATGAGAGCATCCTCATAATTTCTTTCCATTCTTTCTTTGTAGAAAATTGGAGAGATTTGAAGGAAAAAATATGTAATGTGACAGATTTAATGAAATGCATTGATGGAGAATAGTTTGAAATTCTATTACATTTTAGCAGCATATGTAAACTATCTAAACAATTATTCACATGAAGCCGGTGATGGATCTCCTTTATAAATGGTTAAGCCTGGTGTATTCCTTGCCATGGTTGTTAGTGCTAAGCCTTTAGCTCCCTAATGAGCTCTGCATACATATGGATATTCAAATTTGCAACTGGACTGCCACTTTCAGAAAGGTACATTATTAATCAGTTCCCTGTTGTCCTTGCCTTTTCCTGTTGTTTGCTGCCAAACAATGTTTCAGCTCCAGAGACTCACAAAGATCAAGGCACCCATCTGGCTAGGAGGTGTGACAAGCACCATTTGTTTCTTATATTTTCAAATTCCTGCAACTCACTTAGAGTTGGAAAACACAGAAACTTGACAACCAGATGTTCACTAGTTTATGTCCCAATTTTATATGTTTAGCCCCTGAGAATGGTATCTGGCAGGTAAATGCTATAGAGCCCTATTATCAGTAATTTTTTTACCTGAAGGAATCAATTATAAGCTACATTTAAATGCGGTGGCTTCTTCCTATTGTTTCCCATGAGCATTTCCCTGACTTAAAATAAGTTTGCCTACTAATTCTATAGAGAACACAGTATGATTTATACAGGATATGTGTGTGTCACCAGTTGATCATTTTTCCCCATCAACATTTCAAAACTTTTGAAAGATTTTGATGTTTTATGAAAATATTATGTAATTGTATAATGACTTGTACTTGTACAGCTATGTGGTAAAACTGATAATGATAATGCCTCAGAAAAAAATGTACATATTACAAATTGGCAACAATGACTGTTTCATCAACAAAATATCAACTGATTCTAAAGGAACCAGATCATTTTAAGTTATCTTTTGCCCCTCTTTTCACCTCAGTGATTCACATAACCTCAACAAATGCCCCCAGAAGCAACAAATTTAGACCAATAAAGCCAATCAGATATATGGGGGAAAAAGAAACCCACTACCAAAGCTGGCACCACATTTATGTAGATTTAATTTAATTTAATTTAATTTATTCAATTTAGACGTTGCTTGATTCCAAACTAATTCTGGGTGGTGTACAATAAAACCAAACAAAAGACAAAAGACAAAGAATGCAATATAGTAACAAAGGAAGAAGAAAAGAAATAAAGAACTAGAACATATGGCGAGTTGTGCAAATGAAAAAAAACCCCTTTGATATCTTCATTGTCAGTTCTAAGGCTGGTTGTGCTACCTGTTGTCATTAGTTGGTTTTCTTTATATTTAATTTTAGTACCATTTTTTTCACTATGTTCCTTGTCTTTCATTACTGCAGCTTGCAGACGTTTTGCATTTTTGGCTCTCATATAGTGCCGTCGGCATTCATCGGTTGATGGAGCTGATGGTTATTGATGTTCCTTCCTCCAGTTTTAAAACCATGCTAATCTTCTTCCAATCCAGCTTCCTTTAATATATATTCAGCATATACGTAGGTTGAATAAATCAGGGGAGACTATACAGGCTTGCTCTCACTCCTTTGCCAATCTGGACCCAGTCTGTTTCATCATGTTCTTCTTCTTTTTTTAAATATAATTTTATTGAAGACATGTTTAATAAGATAAAAACAATACAAATATTAGAAAAGAAACAAAGAAAATAAGGAACAATAGTGAATAAGTAAGAGAGAAAATAGAAATAGAAAAGAAAAAGAAGAAAGAAAAAAAGGTTATAAAAAAGAGGCTTCTGATCTTTTTGACAGCAGTTATAATTGCATTTGTATTTTACCCTCTCTCTCTAAAGTTATGTCATAATTTTCTTCTTTCCATAAGCTGCCCTTTCTAATCTTCAAACCCATAAATCTCAAGTTCATTTTTGCTTCATTCATGCAGGCACTGCTACCCTCTTAACTTTTTTACTGCCATGGTGGACATCCTTGAAAGAAAATAAATATTGGGTCAGGTGAATCTTCCTGGGAAGATCTGATAAATGTGGTGCCCAAAATAACAAGGCTTGAGAGAGATAGTGCCGCAGTTTGATTTATCCCAGCGCCCCTTAAGCTAAGCAGGCATGATCGCTGGCCTAGGTTCAAGGAGGTTGGGTTGCAGCATTGTTGGCCTTGTGGATTTTTGCTTCTTTGGTCAGATCGGTTTTTCAAATCACCGTAGAAATCTACCCTCCCTGTTAAAGTACCTTGCAACTCATGATGCAATAATAATAGCAAACAACAACAATTTCTTAAAACTAGGCTGAGATCTTGTACAAAATATAAAGTGCAGATGTCCAGACTGTGCTGAGTACATCTAGGCTCTTTGCTGGGTTTTCCTTTGTACTCTGTTTCCATTCCCTTCTATATTTTGAATATGTTTTCCTAATTCTTTCCTTTTTTTCTCTCAACTTTCCTTTCCCCCCCCCCCCTTAACTTTGAAGACTGCCAAATTATAACACCTCACTTCTGTTCTCTCTTCTTAATTTTTCTCTTCAGCACTCTGGCTGATCAAAGCTCCCATGGTTAAAATAAGAATAAGAGCTTTTTTTTTTTTAATGGGTGCCTTCCTTCCACTTTTTGCCTCTGTATATCTTCACATCTAGCCAGTGTAGGACTTAATTTGTACCAGAGGTCAGAATCAAAATCCTTAGAAAGGCTGCTGTATTGAATCTCTTGCTGTTTTGTTTTTCACAGAGCACTAAGTGCCAGGAATAATTAAATGCAGTAAAATGCTTCATTAACTAAACATTTTAAAATGTGTTAGGATTCTATTGCCAAAGTATATATAATTAATTGTAGACCCTCTCATCATCACTCTGGTCAGCAGAGTCCTGCCAGATACTGCTAGGGAGCCAGCGTGGTGTAGGGGCTAAGGCATTGGCTTAAGCCAGTGTTGTCCAAACTTGGCCACTTTAAGATGAGTGGACTTCAACTCCCAGAATTCCCCAGCCAGCCAATTTCCCCATGCTGGCTGGGAAATTCTGGGAGTTGAAGTCCACTCATCTTAAAGTGGCCAAGTTTGGACAACACTGGCTTAAGAGTAGGGAGACCCAGGTTCAGTCCACTCTCAGACATGGAAGCCCACTGGGGGATTTGGGGCCTGTGACTTTCTCTTACCTCAATGTATCACATACAGATGTTGTTGTAAGAGAAAATAGGAGGGCATACCATTTATGTCATCTTGATCTCCTGAAGAAAAGGTGGGATAGAAACGTGGTAAATAAGCATAGTCGAAGACCATTATTTATGACACTATTTATGTCATAAATAGAGAGCAAACCCCATCCCATTTTAGCATTGAAGATGTTACCTAGCCGGGTAATGAAACATTTGCAAGAAAAGAACCAAGCTCAGAGAACCCCAAGGACTCCACAGTTCAACCCTGAGCTACACATATTCACCTCTATTGATGTCATACTTTGGAGATTTTAAACCAACTGAAATGCCTTGGTTTCAATTATGTTTGTTACATCTGATAATATAAAAGTATGATTTTTTGATGAAAAAATCCTGTGGATCTCGTATTATCTCACCAACCTGGTTTTGATTAATAATGAACATGCTTGATGACACATTACTTTGGACATACTATTTTCCAGACACGCAAATCTTGCTAACATTTTGTATGCCTTCTGCATACAAGAAAGTACACTGTGCATGCTGTCTGTGCATATACCGAAAGTAATGTATAATAAATGCATCTCTAAAGAAACAGAGGAGTACTGTGGTGATTCATCATAATGCTAGATTTGTACACATGTATGTGTGTGTTTCCTGAATGCATATTACTTTAAGCAGGCATTTGCAATAAACAATCACTTAAAGAGTTCTATGTGCGCTGCAAATTACTTTTTATGAGGCTTGTTTGAGATGTTTCAGGCTCCAGAGGAATCTACCAGAACTACTTGTGCTAGCAATGTGTGTTGCAACTAGAGCCTAAGGCAAAGCAGACGTCTGGTATCAGCTGTCATAAAACATACTTTGCAGTTATGAAAACACCATAGCAGGGATGGGAAGAACTTATACTAACCATTACACATGATTTATGTCTTTCAGGAGAATCAGAGCAACGCATCCTGGACCTTCCCAGTCCGGGAATGGGCACAACTGGAACAAAAGGTGAACCTGTGCAAAAGCTGTCTTGGCCACAGCTGCCATCTGCTCCTTGAGCAGGAACTGTGAGTCCAAGCAGACCCCCAGATTATGCACCAGTCTGCATGGGGAAGTACAACCCATTAAAGAATAAATGTGGAAGATCCTTAGAGCTACTGCCAAACAAAGCCACTTGGTCTTGTCAGGATTGAGCCTGAATCTGTTCCTCCCCATCCAAGCCCAGAGAGCCTCCAGGCACTGGGTGAGGACTTTGACAGCGTTACTAGTTAGCTTGGGGTCGAGAGGTATAATTTGGCGTCATCAGCCATTGATGAAACTTGAACCCAAACTGACAGATCAGCTCATCCAGTAGTTTCATGTAGATGTTAAACAAAAGGGGAGACAAGGTTGAGCCCTAAGACACCCCACAAGTGAGGGGCTATGGGTATAAACTCTCACCCCCTATTAACACTGACTGGAACTGGCCACAGAGAAAGGAGGAAAACCACCCCAAAATAGTGCCTCCCGTCCCTAATTCCCAAAGCTCCAATAGGATACCTGCTATGCTCAATGAGCAGGTGGCAGTCGTGGCCAGGAGGGCATTTGCACAATTTCGGGTTGTGCATCAGTTACGCCCTTTCCTGGATTGGGATGCCCTTCGAACAGTCAATCATGGGCTACCTTGAAGAGTATCCAGAAGCTAAAGCTGGTCCAGAAGGCAGCTGCATGGGCTATTTTTGGAGCCCCAAGAAGGACCCATATAACACTGTTGCTCTGCGAGCTGCAGTGGGTACCAGTTTGCTTCTGGGTACAATTCAAGGTGTTGGTTATCACCTTTAAAGCCCTACATGGCATGGGACCAGGTTACCTGAGGGACCGCCTCTTCCCCATGACTTCAACCCGTCCCACCTGATCACACAGAGAAGGCATGCTCCAGACCCCCTCGGTAAAAGAGCTCCAACTAGTGGGGTCCAGAAGGTGGGCCTTCTCTGCTGTAGCTCCCGCCCTTTGGAATATCTTGCCCCCGCAGATGAGATTGGCCCCCTCACTCCTGGCCTTCCAGAGGGATTTGAAGACGTGGCTCTGCCATCTGGCCTGGGGTGGGGAGGGAAGACATCAGGTGTGGGGATGGATAGCCCCTTAGAGGCCTGGCATTTGCTACTCTGAACCACTGGCTTCCTGGACTCTTTCTTTTTAGTAATTGTTTTGTACAGGTTTTAGGTTTTATGTAATTGTATATTTATTTATTGTTTTAATGAGTTGTGAGCCACCCAGAGTCCCCCATTAGGGGGAGATGGGCGGGGATAAATTTAATTAATTAATAAATAAATAAATACCGTGGTCAAAAGTATTGAAAGCCACTTCAAAGCTCACCGATCATGAGGCACCAGGATGGATGCATTACCATCATGATGGGTCTGCCACAGGTCAGCAATGCTGTTCCCTTACTGAACCCTAGCCTGAAACCTGACTGAAACCAATCTAGATAATCCACTTCCTACAGGGTCCTCTGGAGCTAAAGTCCAATCATCCTCTCCACCATCTTCCTCAAAGAGGGGAGGTTGGAGACTGGAGGAAATTGTCCAAGATGGTTTGATCCAGTAAAAGTTCCCTAAAGAGGGGGCTTACCACAGCCACCTTCAAGGCTGAGTGGACAACCCTCAGAGAAGCAGTCACCACTGCATTGGCCCAACTCAGGCAGCTTTAATGATCCAGGAGGGGCCTGGATCTAACAAACAGGTGGCCAAATTCACAGACTCGAAGATACTGTCCATTTCTTCAGGAGTCACAATCAGACTCAATCCAGATAACCTTATAAGACTATATCTCGGGTATCTCATCTGGATTTGTCTAGTCAGAATCCAGCTCTGAATAAATCCGAGCAACTTTATCTGACAAATAAAGTTTATCTGCCAAATAAAGAAACCCAACAAATAGTCCTGTGATCTGTTCCTCCCCAGCAGGGACTGGATCACCTTGAACAGGGCTGCTGGTTAGCTACTGGGAGGCACAATAAGGATGGAGAAATAACATTATTTTGTCATCCTTATTGTTATGATGTAACCCCTAACATGGCTTCTTACCTGTGTTTGGTCAGATTCACTTTTTACCTTCTTCCAATGGCACTCTAGGCATCTCTTCATTCTCTTCATCTCCTGGAGCTCTCAGCATACAAAGATGTACCCCAGGATCAGCACATAAAGGCAAGGCCTAAGGCCTCATCCACTTGCTCATTCCAGGCTGCAACCAAGGCCTCAGCTGGAGTGTCCATCAGTTCCTTGAAAAAAACCCTAAGCTCCCTCTGAAACCTCTCAAAGGTTGGAGGTGGGAGAAGAAATCCTTCACTTGTTCCATTTTTGCTTCCAGTAGCAAAAGACTTGGAAGTGTGACCAGAGGCACTGTGTGTTGCATGCATGTAAAAAGGGGCAGAGGTTTGATTGCCCAGTTACCTCTGCCATTTTGACTTTTTAGATTCCCCCTGTGAATGTCCCTGGTCTGTTGCCTTTGGACCTGGTGAAGAATATTTCTCCCTTCTGGAGAAAGAGCTCTATTTTGGATTGCAAAACTGGTTCAGTACTTTCTTCACATGCAGGTGTGAGGAAAAGAAAAGCCTTCATCTAGCCTTTATCAAAACTCATGAGGGCTTCAAACTTGATAAAGAATGAGGTGGCACATACAGCTTCACTCCTTCTGCTTGAACCCTCACCCATTTAGCCTTGTTATCAGATTATTATGCTCTTAGCAGCTGCTTACTATCAAAAACCAAGATTCTTAAAGTCTTCTTCAACCAGATTTATTACAAGGGAAATGCTTTAGGCTATGGAAATCTTGGCAATTCATATATTTACTTTAGTACCCAATTCATCTTTAAGTTCAGTCAACTAAATGGCTAGACCAGGCATGCATGCATGTTGAAGGTCTCCCTCCCAAAGTGAGCAAGGCCAAAGCCCATTTTAGGAGGGTTTTTAAAAGGGTGAAACAATTGTCTTAAACATTTACTAGATGCCAAGAGCCCATTTTGTCCCTTAAGGCCTTCAAAACTTCCAAAGTATGAAAAAGGCCTGCACATTGGCTCCCCACACACTGGGAGATCTCTGGGGGTACCAAAGGGTTTTTTCTCCAATGTTCTCCCTAGCTTTGCAAGCCCTCTGTCTAATTTCTACCTTCTGTGGAGTTAATTCATTATTCTGGGCAGGGCTCTTTTGCTTTTTGAGAAGGTTTTTTAATGTTTTTCTCCTCCACCTCAATTCATTTCAGAGGTCAGCTGCAGAACACCACTCTTCTCTACCCTCCCATTCAGCAGATTGCTCTCTTGGCAAAGATCTTGTTTTATAGCTGACAAATGGGAGACAAAAGACGGGAGGGGAAGAACAACCAGCAATCTTTATTTTCTTTCTATGGAGGCAGGTAGATGTGTAGGCAAAGACTGTTTCCTTCCTTACTTCCCAATTCTTTTTCAAAGTGTGCAGAATAATTTATTCAGCAGACAAAAGAGGTGTGTGTGTGTGTGTGTTTGTGAGGGACAGACTTACAGGGAAAGGCAGGGAGTTCTATACATTAGTACACTTTCAACCTATTGAGATCTAACCTTTGTTACCACTTACCCACAAATCTGAAGGAAAGAAAGGCCCAGGACAAGTCTGTGACAACCAACCAATGTTTGTTTTAATGTGGTATTTCCAGAGGGTTGCAGCTGTAAGAGATATTTATGGAGCCAGGGCCTCTGCCCTTTCATTTATGGAAAGTTCCTTGATATAGATGGTTCTGGGAATGGAGATAGAAGGGAGGAAATTTGGAAAATTCCTGAATTCTTCTCCCCTAGACACATCCTTCCATGTACTTCCAGAGCAGTTTTTTAAAAAATCAGTGGATAGATGGGTGGGAGTGTAGTTATTTGTAAGCAGAAATTAGGTAGCTAAATCTCTCTTTTGGTTCATGGAAGCATGACAGTGAAAGGGATTTCTTTTCATCTTCCATTAATTTAAATGGAAATTATTTTCAAGTGTGTTTTTGTTTAAAATTGGACTTTAACCATTCAAAAAACTGATCCAGCTGAAGTCCTTAAACCTTTGAAGCTTTGATATTCTGCTATCAGACAAGAATAATAAGCATTTATTTGTCTATTCTATTTTACTACCAGTATATTTAGTTTCATAGTGTGTATCATCATGGTTGCAAACACTGAAAATAGCAAATAATTACTTTTTATAACATGGACAGGTATTATGGATGAAGATAAACAAGGCATGACTGGTTCAGGACTAAGAAGTGTAAATGATTCAAAATTATACACACACACAAATACACACAAACACACACACACACTCCATTCAACAACACTTTGATTCATGCTCTAATGATTCAATTGAAGTTCCAATCTGTTGAAGCTAGTACTTGTTGTTGTTGTTGTTTAGTCGTTAAGTCGTGTCCGACTCTTCGTGACCCCATGAACCATATTGCGCCAGGCCTTCCTGTCCTTCACTGCCTCCCTGAGTTTGCTCAGTTTCATGCTCATTGCTTCAGTGATGCTATCTAACCATCTCATCCTCTGCCGTCCTCTTCTCCTTTTGCCTTCAATCTTTCCCAGCATCAGGGTCTTCTCCAAAGAGATCTCTCTTCGCATTAGGTGGCCAAAATATCTGAGCTTGAGCTTCATTATCGATCCTTCCAATGAGCAATCAGGGTTGATTTCCTTTAAGATTGACTGGTTTGACCTCCTAGCAGTCCAGGGGACTCTCAAGAGTCTTCTCCAGCACCACAGTTCAAAGGCATCAATTCTTCGGCGCTCAGCCTTTTTTATGGTCCAGCTCTCACAGCCATACATTACTACTGGATGTAGCTAGTACAAGATAGTCCAATTCCTGGTTTTTAAAATTAATCATATTAATTTGAAATACAAAAAGATTAAAAGTCAGCTGAATCAGAATTTGGTTTCTACTATTTATCAAACATGCAGAGTTTCTATAAAAGATTGCTTGAGTTTCCAACTTATTTCATTATAAGAGAGTTCACAAAATGTCCATTCCAAAATATCCAAGGAATTCTGAGGGAAGAAAAAATATTTGAAAATATTAGTAAAATGTGGGTTTTACTTAAGTCTCATTTCCAATGAATGCAAGTTGTTTATTAAATTATACTCTAATAGCATTATCCCAATATCCTGTTTGAAATTTTGAAAAACAATGAAGCAATTCTCACAGTGGAAACATTAGAGATGGAATGGTGAAGTCTAATTTGAAATCATCATCATCATTTAGGACTAGAGTCAGTACCACATTTGTTTTTTTTTAATAATAACTTTATTAAATTAAAAAAAAAAGAAAGATAAAAACTAGCAAGAACTAATAATCAAGAAAGATAATAAAAAAAATAAAGAGAAAGAAAGCAAAAGTGCAGAAAAAGAGAAAAAGAAGAGATACAAAAAAAATGACTTCCAACTTCATTTACAGCAGATATGAGTAAAACATACATTAAAATCTTACTCTAAGATTTCAACTTAATATTCATTTTTTCTATAATTTATTAATTTTACTAATCATAAAATCCATACATCATAATTTCATTTCTTTCTGTATCCGGCAAAAAGTCCAAAAGGGACTTCCAATTAGCAGTAAAATTATCCAGTGTCTTTTCTCTAATCAAAGCCATAAATTTTGCCATCTCAACCAGCTGCATCAACTTTACAATCCATTCTTCCATCAAGTCTTCCCACCTTTGAGCATATAAAAGTCTTGCTGCGGTTATCATATATAAAAACAAAGGTCCATGAGTTTTTTCCAATTGTTTATCCATCAGCCCCAAAAGAAATGTCTCTGGATTCGATTGTATATTAATTTTTGAATTAATATATGTATTTGAGTCCAAATTTTTTTAGCTGTACTACATCTTCACCAATGATGATAAAAAGCCCCATCTTGTTGTTCACATTTCCACATATATTTATACATTTTTGACAATCTTTCTAATGACAATACATCAATACATCATTTTATAAAACTTCTCTTTAAGATTATAATATAATGTAAATTTCAACCCTTTCTTCCACATATTTTCACATTGTTCCATTTGCATATTATGTCCAAAGTGTTTAGCCCATTTTATCATACAGTCTTTAACTTGTTCATCTTCTGTTTCAAATCTCAACAAAAGTTTACACATTTTAGCAATAAGATGTTCATCATTAGTACATAACTCAGTTTCAAATACAGTTTTATCATGTTCAAAACCACGTGTCTTTTTATCAGCTTTAAATCTTTCGGCTAATTGTACATGTGAAAACCTTTGATACATATATCCTTCTGATGTCAAATCTTCTCTTGATTTTATTTTAAATTTACCCTGGTAGAAATCTAAGGTGTCACCATAAGTTAACCATTTCTGCTTAATTACCACCTCTCTTCTATAATAGGCTCCTTGTGGTGATAGCCATAAAGGTATTTCTGGACACCATCTAGATTTATATCTATTCCAAATTCTCAAAATGGCACGTGTAATAAAATAATTTTTGAAATCTACATTAACCTTAACTTTGTCATACCATAAATAGCCATGCCATCCAAATCTCAAATCATGTCCTTCTAAGTCCAATTGCCTTCTGTTTCTCAGTGTCACCTACTTTTTCATCCAAACTAAACAGCAAGTTGCAAACTACAATTTCAAATCAGGTAAAGCTAAACCTCTTCTTTCTTTGGCATCTTGCAACACCTTGTAGTTAATTTGCAGTTTTTTGCCTTGCCACACAAATTTAGATATATCCATCTGCAACTGTTTAAATGGTAAGTCAGTAGTCACAACTGGTATTATTTGAAACAGAAATAACATCCTAGGCAAAACATTCATTTTTATCACACAAATTCTTCCCAACAATGACAGTTATAGTTTCTCCTATCTTAACATGTCATTTTAAACTTCATTCCATGTCTTAACATACATGTCCATATTTGTCAAATTAACACCAAGTATTTTACTTTTTTCTCATCTTGAAACCTGTTTTGTTCATCAATCCTATTTGATCTTGTGTTTTCATATTTTTATTAACATCTTTGTCTTTTGTTTATTTAATCTTAAAATCAGCTAGTGTACCAAACTCTTTTAATTTTCTCATTAATAGTTCAATCCCTTTCAATGGCTCTTCCAACACCAGCACCAAATCATTTGCAAAAGCTCTCAATTTATACATCTCTTTTAAAATTTTTACACCCATTATTCCTTCATCTTGCCTTATGTCTCTATTCAAAACTTCCAAAACCAAGATAAACAAAAGTGGGGATAATGGACATCCTTGTCTTGTTCCTTTTTGTATCTCACATGTTTTTGTTAAATCTCTGTTGACAATAATTTGTGCTTTCTGTAGTATATATATCGATTTAACCCATTTTATAAAGTACTTGCCAAAGTCCATATCTTCTAAAACTTTAAACAAAAATGGCCAATTAAGGTTGTCAAAAGCTTTTTTCTGAGTCCAAAAAAATCAATGCAGCTTTTTTTTTCATTATGCTGTTCAAAATATTCTGTAATGTCCAATACTGTCCTAACGTTATCTTTTAGTTGTCTTTTAGGTAAACATCCACATTGGTCTTTATAAATAAAATCTTGTAAAACCATTTTCAGTCTATTTGCCAAAATTGTTGTAAATAACTTATAGTCACTATTCAATAATGATATTGGTCTATAATTTTTTATTAAATTTAAATCTTGTCCCCCTTTAGGTATTAAAACAATATTAGATTCTTTCCACGACTGAGGTATTCCATCTCCTTGTAAAATAAAATTCATTGTCATCTGAAGAGGCTGTAAAATTTCATCCTCAAAACATTTATAATATGACCCTGGTAATCCCTCCAGTCCAGGTGCTTTTCCTGGCTTAATTTTTTTATAGCTTCCGAAAGTTCCATTATTGTTACAGGCCCATTCATAGTCTGTCTTTGTATATCTATCTGTAAGCCTTGGTAGATTTTGAACTTTTAAGTAGTCATCTATTTTTTCCAGAGAAATATTTTGTCCTTTATACAAATTAGAGTAATACTGACGAAAAGCTTTTTGTATAGCCACATTATCTGTCAAAATCATACCTCCCTCTGGATGCTTCAAAATCATCCTCTTTTCTTTCTCTTTCTTAATTTATAAGCTACCCATTTCCCTGGTTTATTTGCAAATTCAAAATTACTTTGACATAGTTCATTTTAGTTTTCATTTCTCTTACTGTCAGCATGGACACCTATTGCTGTAAAAGTTTAATTTAATATGAAACACTAATCTTTGCTGGTGATTTATTTAATTCGTCCTCTTTTTTCTCAATCTCCTGAAAAATAGCCTGTGTTTTCACTTTTGCTTTTTTTCCCCAGTTCAATATTATGTTAAATAAAATAACCTCTAATAAAAGGGTTACTTGTATCCCAGACAGTTCTTAAATCTGTGCCTTTGTTTAAATTGTCATCAAAAATTCTATTAACTTCTTTTTACAGTCTTTTGCCATCCATTCTTTTTGTAATAATATTTCATTTAATCTCCATCTTAAGGTAGCAGATTTCCTTTTAAGAGTCAAGACCACTGGATTGTCATCAGAATTTTTTTTTAGTAAAATCTCAACTTTAGTTGTCTTAGTAGCCAAGTTTTTTGAAATCCATATCATATCTATTCTTGAAAATGATCTATGTCTTTCAGAATAATAAGTATACTTTCTAGAACTGCCATTTTTTTGTCTTCATATATCCACTAAAGTTAAATTGCCCATCAAATTGAAAAAAACCTTTGGTAATTTACCTTGAGTATTTTTAATTTCCTTCTGAGATGTTCTATCTAACTGTGGAAAAATAACACCATTCTAATCTCCCATCAAGCACCAGTTCTCATATGAAAGGTTTATCAATTGTTCTATAAGTCATTTGTAAAAAATTTCTTTGTCTTCATTTGGAGCATAAAGTCCCAAAACAAAACTTTTAAGTCCTTGTAGTTCAATTTCCACCCCCACAAATCTGCCATATTGACAAATCAATATTAATTGTGGTCTTAAATGGAGGTTAATGTATAAGACAACTCCATTAGGTTTTTTTTTTTGGTCCTGCCAGAATAAATTCTCTTCCAAAATCTTTACAAGTTAAATACTTCATGGCTTTATTTCTAATATGAGTCTCTTGCAAGCAAATTATACCTTGTTTTAATTTTTTCAGGCAGTGACCTAATTTTTTCCTTTAATGAGGGGAATTTGCCCCATTTATATTCCACATTAGACATTTTTAATCCATGGTTAAGCAAATAGTTTGGCAAAGTCTATACCAGAGGCACCTAACTCTGAATCATCTTTTTCAAGCTCCTGTTTTCTGTTGTAATTTTTGGTCAATCTCTGCAATTTCCACCTGAACCTCTTCCAGGTCTCCTTTAAATTTTTCCAGAAATTCTCTAGCCTTTTGAGCAGTATTCAGTTGAAATCTTCTCTGTTGAAAAGTTACACCCTCTAATTTCTCTCAACAGAATGGGACCTTCTTCTGCTTTAAAACCTCAGTAAAAAGAAAAAATCTTTTCTTTTACGTAGAATTCTAATAGGGACTTCTTTTAAAATAATTACATCTGCATTATCAGTTTTCAATCTTGATTTAAAATGCTGTTGCAGAACTTGAACTCTTGTACTTCTCCTTACAAAATGCACTAAAACATCTCTTGGCATATGTCTTATTGTACCAAAATGTGAATTAATCCGATATACTTTGTCAATCTCCTCTTCTGTCTCTTTTTCTTTCCAGTCTAAAAAATCCAACAATGTCTGGATCACCTTTCTCTTAATGTCTTCATTTGGATCCTCTGGAATGGCTCTAAATCTCAAACAAAATTCTTTCTCAGTTCCAACAAAGCCAAATTATTCATTCCTTTCAAATTATATCTCTCTAATACTTGATATATTCTCCAAAATTCCCATTCTATCGTTAGTTTGTTTTATTTCTTCAGACATTTGTTGCATATCTGTAGACATTTGTTTTACAAAAATATCCATCTTATCCAATCTTTCTTCTATCTTTTTTTCAAAAGTCATAAATTTAACAACCAATTTAACATCCAATGACTGAGCCAGTTTAGATCCTAATTCATCAAACATTGATTTACTTAAATTAGCAGAGATTGGCTTATGTTCTCTTTCCTTATCTTCTCTCTCTGATGGCTGTTCCATAGAATCTGTTCTAATATCCAGTAGGGCTCTGCATGTTGCCATTATAAAAGGCTCCAAAGAGTAAAAATGTAGAGATTAAAAGAGAAAGAGAAAAAAGAGGGGGGGGGGGGAGACCCAGGCAGAAAAACTCAAATCCACTAAACCTTTACAGCTGTAATTGCAAGCAATTGCCAGCAGGTGTCTCTGTTAAAAATAGTCTGCTAAAAATAGGCTAGACTGATTACTGTGTTCTTTGATGTATGATCCCAGCCAATTGTCAGGTCAATTACAAGAAAACAAAAAGCATTCTCATGGAAGAATGGAGTCCCATTAAAACAGTTATGATTTTAACAATACAGATTCATGAAAAATAAAGAGAAAAAAAAAATGTTGAAAGAAAATCTTCCTCTTTCTCTGTTGCTAACTTTCTTATACTCCTTTAATTATCCCTCTTTTTGTGAAGATTTCAAAAATTTAATTACTTTAAATTTCCAGATCTTCCCAAAATGTATAGTCCCTCACCCAAAATGAGAAAAATACCAAGAGAAATACTTATCTTCTGTAAAATGACCTTTCTCTTAAACTGCAGATTAGATATAATCCAAAAGTGGTTAAAAATGGGGGCCAGCCAGTTCCAGTGTTGTTTTACAGGCTGCACCTCAGCCACAAACAGAGATGTAATCCTCACCTCCCAGCCACTCCATTCACAAGCCTCTTGAAAAACCTCTGTTTTTGTGATTTACTCATGAGGAACAGCTGTCCAGAGATCAAATAGGATGATTTTGAGCTTTCTTCTTTGTCCAGAGGAAGTTGTGATGCCTGCTGAGCACTAAACAGCTGAGATGCTGTCTCCGTGACCTCAAAGATGCTCAAACTGCCATGCCAACCACTGGAAGTCTCTCTCAGCACCACATTTGTGAAGAAAATTGTATTACTTACTGTTTTTTGTCTCACATATCCTTAATAGAACTGATGGCAACATACTCTCACTGTCTTATCGTTAAAGTAATTTTTTGAGGTAAGTGTAGCCAGGGGTTTATAAGGAGAGCTTTCTGCCCGCAAGGCAAACTTCTCAGGCACCCTCCCAATGGTGAATACACTCAAGGGAGGTGGAGGGTCACCTGGCCACTTCTTCCCCACTGCCATAGCAGGTGTGAGCCCTGTTAGGAGGTAAGAAGAGGAAGAGAACAACCAGCAGCAAGCAACAGAGAAGTCATGAGGAACTCTAGGGTTCTGTATTCACCACTTGGTCTGGCCACTCTTTGCCCTAATTCCAGTTGAGGAAAGGAGGAAGAGGAAGCCCTTATTATGGGTGAAACAACAGCTGATTCTGGAGCAGTAGGAAAGGAGAAGTTTGTATAGCAGCAATAGCAGCTCCTCCCTCTCCCTTCCATGTGGCTCCTCCACTATAGCCTGTATTGGGGTAATGTATGATCAGATTTGTTCAAAATGTGGGGCAAGAGGGGTTTGGAGCCACTGTACACTCTTGAGTGTGGCTGAGATTCATAGTGGGATTCTTAGCTTATATAGACTTGAGTCTAAATCTCTATGTTCTTGATTGAGCACACTAGTCAGGTAGAGCAAAACTGGAAGCTATTTTTCAGGAGAAATAACAAAAGGGGAGCTAAGGAATTTGCAGTAGATGGGCAAAATTCTCAGGGGAACTGATAAAGAGATGCTGCTAATGCAGCTGAATACCTTGGGCTGCCTCTTAATAGAGCTATATTGTTAGCAATACATTGTGTAAATGGGGCTTGGATATGGATATGGGATTCCCTCTCTAACATCACTGTGAGAATAACCTGAGGAACAGGAGGAAGAGCTCCAACCAAGACAATGTCAGATAAGAGAAATCTGAGTCCAAAGAAGAAATGTAATTTGAGAAAGAGTCTCAGAATTGACCCTCCCTAGTTCTCTTGTAGATAAAGGCAGGGAGGGGGAGGCACTTTCAGGCTTGCAAGATTCTGTTATGGTAACCCTATAATAACAGTAGTTTTAGTATTTTTAAACATTGGTTTCCAAGCCTGGTCTAGCTCCAAGGGCTGACAGTTATAATTAACATTAGTTTTTTCTCTAATTGTTAAATTATTTCAGCTTACAGCTTGCTTTCTCCCTTGTATTCTGCCATGACCTCCTTGTTGTATAGTACAATATCTTATACTCTGATTGCATGTCCATGGCTGCTATCCTGACTTTTTTGTCCCACCCCACAGATGTCCCTGCCAGCCACAACCCCTTCCTCTTCTTTATGCTTAGGAAGGAAAGACTGACATGAAACAGGAAGTATTTCCACCTGATGTGGGTATGTAAGTATGCTTTTTCTCAGAAAAGTTCAAAAAGTCTGAGCTTGTAGGAACATATTTCCCTGATATACTGTAGTTCCCTATCCTCAAATAAATAGGTTATGAAGTGAGCAGGAGATGCCCCTATTTTTTTTTATCATCCAGGAATCTTTCCATTTTTCTTCTAAAATGTCAGCAATGAAGACATTTATATAATCTGGAATTCATGAGTTCTCACTTTATATAGGAATAGAAGGTTTTATGGATTTTAATTTTTGCTTCTTTTCCTTACTGATTTATTTCTTGGATTTTTTTTCCTTTCCTTTTTAATTTTTTAAAATAATTTTTGGTGTTTTAACCAACTTAGTGATCTTTCCTCAATAAATAAGAAATTACGACATAAAATGTAGTCATGTTCTTCTATCAAAAAGTCAAATTGTTTTATGATGCTCCTGAAATTACCCACAGCAGCTCACAGCCAGTTCCTCTGAAGAATTAGAGGCAATGAAGCTACAAATCTTAATGGATTAAGGGAATGCCTTATTTTTCAGAGCCCGGAATGTAATTGTCCACCTTTCTTAGTGACCTTCAGCTAAATATTGCAAATGCTCTCCGAGGGCCACAACCTTGTTTTGTGCAGAAGCTGTTCTAATCTTTCAAAGCATTGTTTCAATGAATACAATATTTGTCAAATAAAGATTTGTTACAGAGACAATGGAAGATGGAAAAGAGGCAGGCTGAAAAGAGGAAAACATTGCATCCTAAAAGCAAATCTCTCTCACCACCTTCTATTCCCATTCAGCCAAGTATTTGTTCTCATCAGTAGCTTATTATTTTCCATTAAGAGATTACAGATGACATAAATGGTAATAAAGAAAACAAATACATTGTTATGTGTCCAACAGTGAACATTTAGCTAAGTGGATTCTTTTATATTGCCAATGTTTTTCTTCACATTACAAAAGCAAATGCTTGCATTGAAGCAGAGGTCTGTCTTTGTTTCCTCTGTCTCTAGGAATCTGTAGAAGAATTTCCCAAATTTGTAACAACGAAAGCATTGTGGTTTCCTTCCAAGATTAAAATAGAAGGGAACTTTTCCCCAGGAGAGTCTGCAGGAGGGGTACAAAAATGAAGATGGCAGCCATGATTGCATGACTGAAGGTCTCCGTGAGCCATAATGTTAAAAAGAAAAGAAAAGAAAAGGCAGGGCTTCAACTGTGCAGGTTGTAGCTATCTTCTACATATTTTTACCTCTCCCCTCTCCCTTTGAAATGGATATGCAAAGGTACAGGTTTGCCATGTTCATAGGATTTCCAAGAGTTAACATTAAAAGCAAACACCTTCACTGGGATAGAGAAAAGGTTAGAATACTGATATATACAAGGATGAAGTCAGGTTCATTGAATGAAACAAACTGCACGATCTTATACAGAGTAATCATACAGATTGCAACTCGTTTAGAGGGAAGCCAGCATGTAAAGGACCAGTGAATGGAGGTTCTATGTGTGCATCAGCTTACAAAGATTATGGGAAGGACACCCTCCATATCTATGTAATGCAGGGCACTGTAAACTTGGTCGTCAGGGTATTATATAGCCAATTTGGTCTGGTTTATGTGAACTGAATGTTAATACAAAATGAGGGATCCTCCTTATTTCCCACTATGTTCTTCAGCCTTTCCCTATTCCAGGCGCCAATGCACCCTGAGTCACTAAAATAATTCTAGCTAGCCCTATAATGGAAAGATGGCAGGCTGGATGGAGGGAAAGACTGTGCCAGCTAGGGCAGCAAGTGGAGAAGAGTATTCAGGCACAGAGTAGGGTAGCAAAGGATTTTGGGGAAGGGATGTGTGACATGCTTGGGATTACCATGTCTCCCTGCTGGCTCATCATGCATCCAGACTTCTATGCTGTAACCCAAACAAATGTTTTGGGGTCACTCTGTGTAAGCTTTACTGATAAAAAGAAGCTGAGAGAAGGTATTAGTTTAGATTCCCATAGGAAAGCTTCTCTCCTAGGGACAGAAGGAAGAGCTGTTGGATTGAACTTGTATCAAGGATAAAGTCATAAAAAACTTCAGACAGAACTGTTAGGTAAGAACTGAAGTAGAAGCTTGAAAAATGGCTTGCAAGTACAATGGAGGAGGCAGAAGATAGATGGTGAAGATGTATTATTAGTTTTAGGACAAAGAGAGTTTGGTTTCTGATCCCAAAATGGACTGGACAGTTTTTATACTTCTGAAGCCTTGTTAGTTCCAGAGTGGTCCAAAGTCCATGAAGCAGAGTCAGGCATGATATGGACAAGATCAGAATGGGATGAAGAGCACTGAGAGACTCATTCTAGAGCATAGAATGAGTGTCAGAAGGTACCAATCAGAATTATTTTGAATTATGATTTTGTACTGTAAAGTATTAGCTAAGCCTTGCTTGGTGTCACCTGCAAATCTGATAATGATCCCTTTCATTCCATTATCTAAGTTAGGGCAAGAAAAACAAAAATCTCAGGAAGGAACTTAACAAAGAGTTTCAAACAGCTGTTAGAAAAGATAAGAATCGGTATTACAACACCATCTCTAAAGACTTGAAGATGGAAGTAGGCATGAAAAAGCAGGGGAAAACAAAGGAGCTCTGAACTAGAAGGTGTTCCAATCACAAATTAGTATGCTAAAGGACACCAATAGACAGATAGCAATTGATTCAAAGAAGATGAAACAAATATGGAAGGAGTATACTGAAATACCGTACAGTAGAAATCTCAACATCTAAGCTACCTTAGAAAGTATTCCCTATTTATAAGAACTTCTGGTACTAGAAGATGTAGCAGAAGAGTTAAATCAGCATCTAGGTCATTACCAATTCAGAGGGCTGCAGGAATTGATGGAATACCCACAGAAATACAGCAAGCAAAAGAAATAAAATCAGTAAAGATTCTAACCATGTTATGCCAGAACACCTGGAGAATGACACAGTGGCCAACAGATTGGAGGAGATCAATCTACATTCCAATACCAAAAAAAAAAAAGTTTTAATGGAGTGTGCAGACTATCATACAATGCCCTTAATTTCTCATGTTAAGAAAATAATGCTTAGGATCATCCAATGCACAATGGAGCTCTACATGGAAAGATAGATGCCACATGTTCAAGCTGGCTTTAGAAAAGGCCGAGGAGCATGAAAAATTATTGTTGATGCACACTGGATAATTGAAAAAGCCAAAAAAAAAAAAAATAATACCCCAAAGAAGTCGCTATGGGATTGATTGATTGATTGATTGTTGATTGATTTAGAAAAGATTTGTATGGCTGCCCATCTTTAAACAACTCTGGGTGGCTCACAATGATAAAACTATAAAAACCATAAAAACATATAACAAAAACTAAAAACCTGGCATCTCAATCAACCTTCCCGGGTGCCCCAACAATCCTCCGCAGATTTCACCACTCTACTCCAGCGCCTGGGTAAAGAGCCAGGTTTTCATGGCCTTTTGGAAGGCTAAGAGGGTGGGGGCCTGCCAGATTGCTGGGGGGAGGGTGTTCCATAAGGTAGGGGCAGCCACAGAAAAGGCATGCTTCCTAGGTCCCGCTTGATGGCAATATTTCAGAGAAGGCAGCTGGAGTGTGTCCACCCCATCTGATCTACTGGGACAGGCAGATACTCTCAGGGAGAAGTGGTCCCACAAATAGCTTGGTCTTGTGCCATGTAGGGCTTAAAGGTAATGATCAGCACCCTTGAACTGCACCCAGAAGGAAACTGGAAGCCAGTGCAGCTCATGCAACAGGAGTGTATTGTGGGCAAGCCTAGGGGTGCTCAACACTGCACGTGTTGCTACGTTCTGGACCAGCTATAATTTATTCTAGAAAGGTCTTTGATTGTGTTATTCATGTCAAGCTATGGCATCTGCTTAGGAAAATGGGAATCCCAGAACATCTCATTGTCCTCATGCAAAACATACAGGTCAGGAAGCCACAGTATGGACAGAACATGGGGAAACAGACTAGCTCCAGTTTGGCAAAATCATGAGACAAGGCTGCATACTCTCCCTTTACTTATTCAACCTATATGCCGAATATGTATCAAGGGAAGTGGATTAGAAGATGAGTATGGTTTTAAAATTGGAGGAAGAATTATCAATAACCTGCACTGTACTGATGACTACCCTGATAGCTGAAAATCCAAAGGATCTGCAAGCTGTAGTAATGAAAGACAAAGAACACAGTAAAAAATGGGACTAAAATTACATATAAAGAAAACCAAATTAATGACAACAACCAGCTTTAGAAATGACAATGAAGATATTGAAGTAGTAGATGGCCTCTGCCCTTTAGGGTCAACCGTCAACAGTAAAGGAATAAGCAGTCAAGAAATACACTGCAGACTAGCACTTGGTAGAGAAGCCATGAAGACCTTGGAAAAGATATTCAGATACCATGGCATATCTATACCTACAAAGATTAATATAGTGCAGACAATGTTATTTCCTGTGACATTCAATGGAAGTGAAAGTTAGACTTTGAAGAAGTAGAATAGAAAGAGTATTGATGTTTTTGAACTTAATGTTGGAGAAAGCTGTTGAGAATACCATGGACAGGCAAGAAAAAGAAATAGGTCATCTAACAAATCAACACAGAGTTCTCACTCAAGGCACAAATTACCAGGCTATTAGAATTCATGGGTTTTTCTTTATGTTGGATTTCTATCTAAATAAGAGACCTTCTATCCCACTTGACCTTCTGCTCAGTACAGATGGATAATGTAATTTGATTCCATTTTTAAAATATAACTTAGTAAAATCAGACTTACAATAATAAATGGGAGAGAGTGAACTTGAAATTCTCTATTTTAATGAATTTGGGAGATGATAAAAGTAACAGATTTGCTTCCACAGAAAAAGAAAGATTCTGCTCCCAGATCTATTCCTTCTATGTTGTAGATACTTTGTCACACTATTAAACTCTTTCTTTGACTATTAGGCTACACAGCATGCAAACAATAATTCCTTAGAGACAATGATACATTAAGATACACAAGATGGGCAGATTGTTTTAGTATGTTATGTTTTGTAAGCATGTGTGAGGTATTAAAATACGAACAAAACACTTATTCTTAAAACATATTTATTTTTGTCCTTTGAACATTGCTGTGAAATATCTTTTCCTTCCATCCCAACATTGAACAGCAGCAGTAGGAACGTATACAGTGTTAGAGAAAAAGGGCCAAGGAACAGAAGGAGTTTTGGTTGGTTGTAATTTCTCATGTAATTTAACTTGCCAGCAATTCAGGCCAAATGAATTAACTTCCCTCTCTAATAGGTAATCACCACCTGCCTCTAAGAAGCACTATCATTCTTCTAATAATAAAATGGTGTTAAACATACCCAAGCATGTGATTGAGCTGTAGCCATATCAAAAGGTACAACACAATATTTATCTAAGGTTTCAAGAAATCATTCGTACTTTCCACTAAAATGTGAAGAGTGGAATATATTGCATTTGGCCTTAATAAGAACACACATGCAATTGAAAATATATATGAAATAGGTATTAAGGGGGTAAGTGGAATAACTTGTCCCAAGGCATTAGGATAATATGACTAAAGTTTGAGAAAACAAAAAGCCAGCAGTGCTTGGTTGATCTCAGTGGGGAAGAAACATTTTTAACAGTTTATTTTAAGAATCTTAGGAAAGAACAGGGACATTGATTCTTAGCATTTAAACTACGGGGAAGACAAAATGGTCTTCTGGGTGCCTTTCTGCAGATATAAGCTTTATGCAAGAATGCTGATCCAGGTAAAATACTTTTGTTCTAGAGAAATATCCTAGATTATCATAGTAACCTTGGGTATTTTTTATTAAAATGCATCTTTCTCCAAGGAATTAAAAGCTCTTTATACATGCAACATGTGCATATACATTAAATAAACTAAAGTGGTCTTGTTTCAATGGGAGAAATACATCATGAGTTTTTCAAACCCTCTCAGTTGTTTGTTATACGTTGGCAGCTATATTTATAATTATACCAAGTGTCTGTAATTACACTAGAAGACCTGATCCTAAAGAATAATTGACAAGGGAATTAAATACATGCTCAGTTTAAGTCTGGCCTGTATTACTGTGCAGATTTTTACATACTCTGTTTTGTCATATTTTTATGATTAAAAATAAATGCAAAAAAATCCACACTCATTGTCATTCTCAGATTTCCCTAAAAAGTATACATTTGTGTGCAACTTTCTTCATTATACGACATTTTCTGTGCATGATTGCCTAAGATATGCCAGTGTGTGTGAACATTTGTATGTGAATTTCCTGTGATACACTTTTAAAACCACATTTCTCCTAATATACATTTCAAATACATTTCCCCAAATACATACATATTATATATTTTCCCCATAAGAGAGTGCATCATTTGGGTCCTACTGATATTGATTGGTTGACTGATTGATTGATAGATTGATTCCTATGCTGCTTCATCCAAACTGGCTTGCAAGAAAAGGCAGTGCTTTGAATACAATAGGAAAAACCAGTACACAAAACTAGTAGTATAATAAAGGTACCATCTACCAGGACCAGACCAAACTAACTTTCCCAAGTGGCCTTACTGAATAGTCAAGATTTTTATAGCCCTGTGAAAACCCAACAGGAAGAAAGTAGTCTAGATGTAATGAGGGTAAGCTATTCCACAAAAGGGGAGTTATCACCAAGAAGAGCCAATTACGGGATTCTTGCCGATGAAACTCTATTGGTGATAAGACCCTCAACAGCCCTTTTATCCCTGATCTCCCTGGATGGACAAATTCATTTTGGAGCAGATGGACTTGAAGTTGTTCTAAGCCACGTAGGGCTTTAAAGGCAATAATCAGCACACTGAATTGTACTCAGAAGTGTTCAGGTAGCCAACGCAGAAGGGTAACATGGATGAATTTAGATGTGCCCCTAACTACCCAGATAGTTGTATGCTACACCAGTTTTAGTCTCCAGACTGTCTTTAAGAAGTCATATCTTAAATGATTTGTAGTAGATCAACCGTGAAGTGACCAGGGCCTGTGTGATTGCGCTCAGTGCATTCTAATCTAGGAAAGGATACAAACTGTGAACTAAGTGTAATTGTGCAAAAGCATTCTTGGCAATGGCTTCCACCTGCTGTTTTAGTGGAAACCACAAGTTCAAGAGGACCCTCAACAAACCAGCCTGAACAGGGGAGTGGAATTCCATCTAGAGCTAAAGATGCACCATCTCTGGATTCAGAAGGCCTTCAAACCCATAGCCCCTCCATGTTAGTCCTTTGAGGTAGGCCAAGAAACAGGCACCTCAGAGATTCCTGGAACACTGTACTATATTACTATGGTAGGATATATTAACAGAATCCTGAAAGCATGTCCAAAACTTTCATTGACCCTTTTTAGGAGAACAAGGTGAAGGTGGGGCTGTACTGAGTCTCTTTTCACAATTTCTACTGAGTAACCATTTAATATGTAGTATCTCTTTCTCAAGGCCAGAGCTAAAGTTCTCTATACCATATGCCCCAGCAGAATCACTCCCCCTTCCTGTTTGTGAAGATGGTCCAGGCAAGTCATATTTACCAATGGACAGAGAATCTCCCCCTCCTCCCTTGCCACAAGATGGCATTTACAATACAAGAGGTAGGGAAAAATCTCTGCATAAAAAATCTGTATGGTGTGCATTTAGATTGTTATACTCAAAGAAAACCTGTTAATGATGTAACTATGATGTAAAAAGTGTTATAGAATCAGCAGTTTCAAGATAATAATATATGAAGGGGTAAAGTCTGTATCATAGAGTGTCTCAAGGATTGGTAATGGCCACCACATTTGATCAATTTGGAAAGGTTAGGTAAATATTTGGAGAACTGTTTCCCCATGATGTTTGTGGATTATGAGGAAATCAAGCATATCTGGAGGGCACCAGATTTGGAAAAGCTCCTGTGATAGTTAAGGAAATATACTTCTGAATGCCCACTTGTGAGAACAAAAATGTTTTGCATTCCTGCCTTACTTTCCAGTGTGTTGAATCTTGGTGACTGCCTGGACAAATCCCTGCAGTTTTCTTGGCAAGATTTCAGAAGTGGTTACTTTATTTATTTATTTATTTATTTATTAAATTTGTCTTCCGCCCATCTCCCCCCAATTTGCCATTGCCTTGTTCCTAGGGCTGAAAGAGAGTGACTGGCCCAAGGTTCCCAGTTGGCTTTGTGCCTAAGGCAGGACTAGAACTCACAGTCTCCCAGTTTCTAGCCTGATGTCTTAACCACTACACCGAAAAGGCTCTTAGGTAATTAGAATTTATAGTAGAGATAAACATGAAGAAGTCATATGAGAATGTGGTATAGGCGCATAGCTTTAAAAAGTGAAAGCTGATTTTATAGTATATGAGATTACTAGGCATTTATGTAGATAGTTTCAAAAGCTTTCTTAGTTGTTCCCTGTTGTAAAATTTGAAAGACACATTAGGTTGAGGCTGGATGGAACAGAATGTAACATTGGAAGTTAGTGTTAATTATATTTATTTTCTTTGCCTATACAGTATTTAGGATGCATGAAATTCTATGGTCACAAAAGGACCAGTAGTGTTTCCAAACTAATACTAAAAACAACAATCATTTTAAGGTCAAAGGGAAGACTCTGAAATGTGGGTTTTTGTGGACTAATAAAATATTTTAATAAGCAAATTCCTAGTAACATCTGCCTTTTAATATTGGACACCACAGGATTTCAGGAAAAAATGGTAGGAGAAATCCACTGCCTTCATAAAGCATGGCTTACAATCTATATTAATAGATTAGTTTGTATGAGTTCTAAATGGCTTGCTGGCTTTGGCTCAAAAAGGGATGTACAGGTAGTCCTTGATAATGACCATTCATTCAGTGACCATTCAAAATTACAATGGCATTGAACGAATAGTAGTTACAACCAATCCTTGAAGTTCTGGCTGTTGCAGGATCCCCATGGTCATGTGATCAAAATTTGGGCATTTGGCAGCCTGCCCGCCTCTACGACCACACCCTATCTCCCCCCTCAACTCTGCCTTTTCAGCCACCCTACATTGTGCCGCCACCACCTACCCCTGCCATCCCCTGTTGCTACCAGCTGACCTTTGTCATTTTCTTCCTCATGCTGTTGATGAGGTGTGCCTGACTGAGGAAGCTGCTGGCCCTCTGTGAGGCCTTGTAATGCCTCCATGAGGCATCCACAACACCTTGCGCTCTGCGAGGCCTCTGCAATGCCTTGCGACACCTCTGTGAGGCCTCCGTGATGGTTTGTGATGCCTCCATGAGGCCTTGTGAGGACTCATGACACCTCCATGATGCCTTGTGAGGCCTTGTGACATTTCCGTGATGCCTCACAACCCCTCCGTGATGCCGTGTGACACCTCTGTGATTCCTAACAAGGCCTCTGTGAGTTGTCTTCTTCCTCCTGCTGCTGACAAGGTGTGCTCAGCCAAGGCAGCTGCTGGGCTTTCACAAGACCTTTATGAGGCCTCACAACACCTCTGCAAGGCCTCTGCAATGCCTCGTGAAGCCTCCGTGACACCTTGCAAGGCCTCACAAGGCCTCACGAAGGCCTCACGGAGAGCCCGCAGCTGCCTCATCCGGGTGTGCCTCGTCAGCAGCAGGAGGAAGAATATGGCAAAGGTCAACTGGGGATGGCAGGGAGTGGCAGGGGTAGTTGGTGGTGGTGGAGTGCAGGGCGGCCAAAACGGCAGAGATGGGGGTGGAGATAGGCGGATGGGGGGAGCTGAAACAGAGACAAGCATGGCAGGGCAGGAGAAGTGTGAGGTCCTTGCCTAATGATGGTGCGGTCCTTGCCTAACAACCGTAACTGGGAGTACCGCAACTGCTGTCGCTAAGCAGTGCAGTCACTCAGTGTTTCGCCTAATGACCGCTTTGCTTAGCAATGGAAATTCTGGTCCCAGTTTGGGTATTAAACGAGGATACCCTGTATATTAGAGGACTACTGCCTAGCAAACAATAGGGAATATCATATGGTATATTTTTGGAAATATCTGTACAGTAGGAATTCTCAAATATTCAACTCTTGTTAATTTGTTGTTAAAAAAAACCCCTAGTATAACAGAATGTTATGGTGCTTTGAATAATAACAGCCTTATTAGTGTATATACCTTTGGGATGGGACAATAAATCTGGAATATTTAAAGTGTCATAAAATTTGTTGTTACTTTATTCTTTCTGCAGACAATTTATGATCATTAGATCTGTACTTCATGAATAAAGTTTGACCTTTCATTGTTTGCTTAACAAAAACTCCTGAAATATGAACCTTATAAAAAAGAGAACACTTCTACTTCCAGATATTATCCAGTCAAAATTGAATAGGCTTAAGGTTTTCTCAGTGCATGCCTAAATCTGTCCCTCTGAAATAGAAGGGATTTTAAACTGCTTAAAACTACCTGGATCAAACTCCCGTTTTCTATTGAAATAGCTTTGGTTGTTATGCTTAATTATTCACTGCTCTCCCACCTCCAATCTGAAGAGAGGACAGTAGGAAAAGAAATTGAAGACCCTCCTTTGCTTAATTCATTGTGGCTGACTGAACAGAAGTGTATTTTCTCTCTAGAGTATTACATGAGCATTAATTTTAGAAAAAAAATTTAAAGGAGTATCCATCCATTTGTCTTGGAAAATTTCCTGTGATAACAGTGTGCTTGCATTGGGCAATTTGGGCGGGGTGGGGGGGGTGATCTTTGTGGATCTTTTTTTCAAAAATCAAGGGGGTGATTATAGACTGCTAATAAAATCCTATGTTTGTCCAAAGCGCTTTGTCTCAAAGCATGCAGCAAAACTGCAAGAACCAATGTTCACAGAATAGGATGTTCTACGGAAATAAAACCTCAACAGTTCTTTGAGAAATAGATGCAGTCCTAAACAAACCTAAAATGTACTATATGCACACTTAAGATTACACTCCATTGAGCATTGTATGGGACTTTAGTTGGATTGCAATATAAAGATCAAACAGCACATTATGGTTAATTTCTAACATGATTGTTAAGAGCAATCATGTGGGCAACCTCCACATGTACATCAGGCTTCCAATGCATATCTGTTTATTCCCCTTAGCTAATATAAGCACATAAGTAAGGATTCCAATTCTAACCCACCTTAAAAATTTAAAAATACTTACAGGTAGTCCTCGACTTAGGACCATTTGTTCAGCAACCGTTTGAAATTACAGTTGAAGGGGACTTACACCCCTGCAGTCATGTGATCAAATTTGGGCACATGGCAGCCCACCCACACTTATGACCACGGGGGGGGCTTCAACTCCCTCCACCCACCTATCTCCCCCCCATTTCTGCCCTTTTGGCTGCCCTGCACCCTGCCTTGCATGAAGCTGCAGCCACCCCAGCCCAGCCACCCCAAGCCATGTAAAGCTGCCCCAGGAAGCTGCAGCCACCTCAGAAGCTGTGCTGTCTTTAGAAACCTGCCCTGTCTTTCCACAGGCTCTGCGAACCCAGCGCATGTTTCTGAAGACAGCATTCCAAAGGCTCAGGGAGCCATGTGGAGGATACGTTGAGCAAAGAAGCTGCCTCTGAGAAGGAGGCAGCAAAGGCAATGGCTTCAGCCACAGCTGCTGGACGAAAAAGGTGAAAAGCTGGTGCGGGGAACTGGGAGAGAAGGCAACTGGGCAAATGCACGCTTCCTGGGGTGGCTTCATGTGGCTGGGCTGGGGCAGCTGCAGCTTTGTGCTGTACTGCAGCTCAGGGTCTTCTTGCAGCCCCAGAGTCGCACAGTTCTGGGGCTGCTTGCTGCCCCGTAAGGCAGGGTGCAGGGCGGCCAGAAGGGCAGAGATTGGGGAGGAGATAGGCAGGTGGGAAGAGTTGGAGACAGTCCCTTACCTTACTGGGGCTCGGGGCTGGGATGTCCAAGCCTGGCATGCCTTGGATTGGGGTGGATCCTCAGCTAAAACCAGTGAAATTCATTTAATGTTGGCAAGGGGAATTACTGGGATTGTGGTTGCTAAGTGATGCAGTCACATGATATCTCACTTTATGGCTGCATCGCTTAGTGATGGAAATTCTGGTCCCAATTGTGATTGTAAGTTGAGGACTATCTGTATATGAGCCTAAACTGAATTAGTGGTTTAAGTTGCTGAACTAGTTACAGAACCTTTTAGGCGTACCTCAGAATCAAACTGGATCTGGAAGCAAATCTGAACTAGAACTGATCCAAAATATTGGACTCTCTTTTATGCACTAATTCAAAGTAGTAAAAGCTGGGAAACTAATTTTGCAGAAAAACACTATTAAATTTAGCAGGACCTCAGAGTAAACTACACAATTCTGGGCTAAATGGAAATCATAATAATACTAAAAAATGTCTTTTACTACTTTGTTGTACTGTTGCTCAGTATATATATATATATATATATACACACACACACACACACACACATACACACACACACATACATACAGACATACATACACACACACACATATACATACAGACATACACACACACACATACTAGGAAATCTTTATCTTTATAAAACACCAGGATGTTTGGTAGGTTTTGATTTACTGCCCAATATCAGAATCTAGAGGATAGAAAACAGAAGTGTTGGTGACAAACAAACAGTATCATTGATCTTGGCAGTCTAGCTTATTTTTTTCCCTGCAGTAAAGTCTTGAATTTGCACATGGTATCAAGCATGTACCTTTTGGGTGTGTTAGGTGTAGTACAGCGATTCAAATAATTTTGGATTATAAGGGAAGAGTGCTTGTTATTGTTTGCTGAAATAAAAAAGGGGAGTGAACTGCCACTCGGCAGATGCTCCTGAGGATTGTCCTACTCTTCTGCTCTTGATCAGAATTGTTGCCCTCCTCCTCAAAATGATCAGTCTGACACTCCTGTTTGAATGGGATAACAGAGCAAGGCATTTTGATCCAGTCCCAGTGGATGTGGGATGGAGACCACATGCTATGACTCCTTATCACAAGAGAATTAGTTAATGATCTCTCAATTGTTGTTTTTTAATAAAAGGATCAACTGTTTTTTTTTTTTTTAATAAAAGGATTGTATCATTACCTTCTCGGTTTCTTGTTCTTGTCTGGTATGTTGCTTTGTTAGAGTTATGCTTTGATTAGACTTGTTTGTTGTCTTGAGAGTGCCAGTAGGGTGGAAAGTCATGCTATGTGTGTTTAAATAAATGAATGAATAAATCAGATGTGACAAATGCATCATATGGGACTTGTTACTCATGCAGACTATATTTCTATCCATTGGGGCTGTTTTCTTTGAAAAATAAGTAATGATAATGTAACAGCATGTTTTCTATTTATAATGGACAGAATTCCCTAAGTAGAAATAAACATAAAAATTATGCATGAATGACAAAGGCAGTCCTACACTATCCATGAATTCTAGAATGTTTTTCCTCCTTGTTGCATCTGATAAGGGTCTCATCTTTCCTCAAATTAGTTTCTCATGCATTTTAATAGAACTGAAATTTCCTTTTTTAGTAAAGGTTCTCCAGTACTTCCCAAAGATGTATTCTCGCATTGAGATTGTATCAAAAACACAGACTTATTATTCATTAAATTTTAGAGGAGACGTACAAAGTTCTGGCAGAACTTTCAGGATAAATATAGATGCAAATAAGCAGATTCAATGCAAATAAGTCTGGATGTGCATCACTCATACTGCTTCAGAAGTTTTATTAATAGTTTTGTACAAAAAATGTGGGAGGAATGCTAGATCCCAGGCTACTGCTAGCCCCACTGTTATGGAAGATTATGGGAGGAATAAAGAGATCACACAAATCATATCCAGGGGAGATAGGTCTCTTTTAAATACAGTGGTACCTCTAGTTACGAACTTAATCTGTTCCATGACTCTGGTTGCAACTCGAGTTGGTCTCAAGTTGAGGTAAAGTTTCCCATAAGGTTCAATGTAAATATGGTTAATCCGTTCCACCCTCCAAATTTGGTCGCACCACAAGGCAAATTTCCCCATAAGGTTCAATGTAAATACGCTAAACAGTTCTGAAACATATGCATTTTATTTTTAAACCTCAAAAACATGAAAAAAAGAACAGTACAGCACAGTATGAAGAGGGAGAATGGGGTGGGGAGGCAGTTATTGTTTGGAGGGAGAGTCCCCCTCCAAAGGGACATCGGGGAGATCTCCTTCAGGGGTTTCCTCTCTTCTTTGCCTCTTAGCTGCAGGCTCAGTTCTGGGGAAAAACCTGTCTAAAGTCAGTTGCCAGCCTGCTCTGCATTTTCTTTGGAGCCATGCTGACAAGCACACCAAAAACCTTCCAAACGCCACAAAACACACCACAAGCCTCACCGAATGTCTCCTTGCTACCGTGATCTCGCCCACAGGAAGCCGCGACCGCATGGCAGCAGGAAAAATGGCCGCGGATCCGGTTTGTAACTCGAGGCGGAGTTCGCAAGTAGAGGTAAATTTTGGGGGCCGGAGCTGGTCGTATCTCGAAAAATTCGTAAGGAGGGGCGTTCATAACTAGAGGCACCACTGTACTTGTGGCTGATATACTGTATTTTCTTTTGGGAAAAGAAACTGAAAGTGTACATCTCCATTTTGCAGAATGCTTTACTACAGATGAAAGGAAAAAAATGACCCAAATTTAAAAGGTTCAAAAAGATAACTTTAAAGGAAGCATGGAGTAAACAGATTCAAATTATCTTGGGGTAGACTTATTTAACTGTCGTTAAAAACATGGTAGGTTAGAGAGACATGGCTGAAAATGTGTCAATCCCCACTTAAAATAACAGCCTAGACTTCCCTCCCAATGCTTTGAATCTTTCTACCAAAATCCTATTCCAGTCTTAAATTGTTTCCTTCTGACTTTTTTCCTGTGCTCTGGCTGAAATTTGCATATACCAGATGAAGGTTGGATTATACAGGATTCATGGAACAACAAGTGTCTTCCTCACACGACTGTTGTTGAATGTCAGAGGTTTCCTTCATCTCACAGTTGCTATACCTGAGATCCCCTTTTGAGAATGGAATCTAGCTTGCAATGGTGAGACTTTCTCTACCCCCAAAACCATGCTGTCTTCCAGGAGCCACTATAATAACTTCCTCTTTCTTCTGTACCTGCTCTTTTTGTCTCACTGCTTCTTTCTTCTAGTCTTTGCTGCTCTGCCCTTTGTTCTTGCTGCCATCTTTTATCCACCTTTTCCTACAAACCAACTCTTAACTAATTACTGACATAATTAGCAGTCAGCAGTTTGGATGGCAGTCTAAGAGAGTCATGTCCTCATGGTCTTAATTTTCTGGGACATCTTCCCCTTGGTTGAAATGACAGGTTTTCAAATGTCAAAATGGTCTATAAATAAATCCCTTCAGCTTGTTCATTCTACCCTCAGCACAATTCTCTCTCAGTTGGTTGACCCCTGAAACAAATATTCTGATCTTATTACCATCTGAAGCTATGTTTTTAAATATGCTTTGGGAAAAATCATTTCTGTGATAGAAATATTGATTATATAAATACTTAGCAGCTAGAATAAACAGACTTAAATCTCCATTGAAGGTTATGGACCTTAATCTATCATGCTGGTCCAGTGCAGGTTGGTAGATACAGTATATGTTTTTCAGCTTGCCAGCCTAGAGGTGAGAAAGAGTGACTCCTGTGCTTCTGTGCCAAGGGAGGACTAGAATCTGGATTTTGCAATACCTAGTACAGCCCCTTAAACCACTACCCGACCCCATCTCTCATATATATAAAATTTACATATGACATTCAGTTAAGACTTTGTAGTATGTAAGACGGTCACACATTGGTTATATATGTCATAAATGCCTGTGATATGAAAAACATTTATTTGCTTTTATAGATAAGGAACCCAGACAGGTAGCAGTTTTGAAACACAGTAGGAAGTCTAAGGGGAGTTAAAATTGAATATTCAAGATGATACTTAGTTAAATCAATTGGATATGCAGTGTACAACAATGTGGAGTCCTTGGGGTTCTCTGAGCTTGGTTCTTTTCTTGAAAACGTTTCATTACCCGGCTAGGTAACATCTTCAGTGCTAAAATGGGATGAGGTTTGCTCTCTATTTATCTGCTGTGGCCTGCTTTGCCAGTGCTGGTGGAGGTGGGGGTTTTGTGTTGCTCCTCTGGTAGTTCGTTGATTAGCAGATGTTGACTGCTTGATTGTGTGCCTGGTGGTGACCTTTGTTTATCTGGGTGATGATTGCTGGAGATGATTGCTGGTGATTGAATGCTGGTGAGGTGATCTTCTGGTCTTTTGTCTCTTTTGAATAGTACTAATAATACGAATATTTTTGAATAATACTATTCCTCCATTAGTACAGCAGTGTTTTATATCTGCATTTTAATATTTAGAGATATGTCTGTATTACTGCATAAAGAACACAATGCACAATTAAGTCTTTTGTAGATAATATTTCTTTAAGCTCTACACAATGATTCAAATAAACTTTGTAAAAACTACTCAACCCCTTTTATGGACAGGAGTCACAAAAAGATAAGGCTATGACCCTGAATAGCAGAAATAGACAGGGGCAAGTTTCATGCATGCAAATTCTGGAAGAGATATGGCATGCACTTTTTAAGACAACAAATATTAGTAACTGGATCTCAGAATGTTTGGTAGTCAGTCAATCAGTCAGTGAGTTAATCATTTAGTTAAAAATAGGGGCCTAAGGGCCTAGCACTCTCTGGTATCATTTTCTTAAAGAATCCCACTTCCAGTTAGGGGCTGAATATTCTAGGTTATTTTTAACTTTTCCCTAGGAATGAATACCAAGTTTGGGAAAAGGATATACTGTAGTTTTCATAGAAATGTCATAGTTTTTAACTAGAAATGTATCATCATCATCACTATTCACTGAACTTCCTAGGAGCTGAGCAAAGCATGGCAAGATGAACGCTAGTAGAAATGAAATTCACTTAGCATCTGTCTTTCTCAGTTAAAAATGCCATTTATTTCTTAAAATATTTCAGGATAGGCTCTTGATTTTTTTCTTTCTTTTCACCACAACAATGCCCTCAGAGATTTTTCTCAGATGCTGTTTTCCTTCTTTGTGGTAGGAAGAGCCACTGTATTTCTAACTTCTTGCCCAGGGTCTACAATGAGAGACAGAAAAAATGATTTTCAAAGGACCCATGGTTTTGTAGCATAGAGGTTTCTGAAAAAAATAATTTATGTCACAGCAATAGAAGCATTAAAGAGAGTCCCCAGAAGGAAACTTTGGCTGCCAAGTATAACCTCCTGACTCAGCCTGAAGCACCAAATGTTAACAACAGCTAGCTGTTTGATCCATAAATCATTTACAACATATTTTTATTGTATATTAGTTTGTTCTTTAGTCTCCCTTTGAGAGCTAAACTAGATGATACATAAATTGTGTCCTGTTCTGCTCCAATTCTGAATCACTGCAAACAAGGGTTGGGGAGAAGAGTAATCCTTCTCCGTGCCCTCAGTTTTTTCGAGGAAAATTCAGGGCCTCTTCCCAGAATGAGAATATTATGCTGGCACTTCGTTTTTTTCTTTTTCTTTTTCTTTGTCTGTTACTAGAGTACCAGTAATAGTTATTATTTGTAAAATGCCACAAACACTAGACATTATAGAATGAGTCACAGAACAGATACAGACCACAGAAGCCTGGTTTTATTTTATGGGCATCATTTATTTAATAACCTGAACGCCATATGAAATTCCAGAATGAACTGTCCTTGGCATTGTGCTCTTAAAACAGAGATTTCTTGAGAGTGCCTTTTTGTTTTAAAAAATAATAATCTAATGAGGAATTATGGTACTGCTATTGCAGCATTAAAAATAAATACGAAATCCAGCATGTTTTCAGAGATGAAAAGGAGAAGAAGAAAAAGCTTAAATAAAACAGTAGCAATTGGAAGGAAATGCAGAGTGTGTTAGAAACCACAGAAATACATGTCCTTAATTCTTTTCCACTCCACACAGGAATCAGAAATCTAAGGTTGATATACCTTCCACTGATTAATCAAATGTTGTAAATTGACCACATCACTTGGTACCAGCCCAGTGTTTTATTAAATTAAAAATCATTTTATTAGCTGTAGTACAGCAACGAAAACAAGCCCATGGATCATCGAGCAAATTAACCCAGAGTTCTCACTCGAGGCACAAACGGCCAGGCTCAAATTATTCTACTTCAGACACACTTCCAGCTCTCTGAAAAAGACTGTAATGCTGGGAAAGGTAGAAGGAAAAAGAAGAAGGGGATGACAAATAAAAAGGTGAACAGACTCAGTTACAGTGGTGATGAGTGCACCACTGAAAGACCTGAAAAACCAGGTTAGGGCTAGATCATCATGGAGGAAATCTATCTAGGAGATCGCTAAGAGTGAACAGTGACTTGATGGAACATAATCAATTGATTGATCAATCACTTTAAGATCATCAGAATGGGCAGAAGTCAATACATAAAACTTAATCTGCAAATCCATCACTGTAATTTATATTATTAAATGTACCTGCCAAGATAAGATATTCATTATGGAGGTAAAACAGTATCTAATTTTTCCTGTTATTTTCAAATCCAGCATCTACATTCTGACTCCAAAATTAGAACAATCTGTTGCAAAGCACTTAATTCAGATTGCCGACCACTTATTACAGCGGTGATACAACTTGCATGCTGCCAAAAAGAAAAGACGGCTGAATGCAGAGACTGGATACTTTTCAGACCACAATCTCCACAGCAAATGTAATTCATTATGGACAAGTGTAAGAAAGAAGAGATGATTTAGATTGTTTTCTGGAAAAACTCAGATCACTTGAATGATCTGAAATGTTTTAATGCATACTATCTTACCAGGAAAAAGTGAAAAAAGGTGTGGTATCACAACAGAATGTTGTTTAATATACTTTGAACAGAATTTTATTGCTCAGCCTGCCCAGGTCTGAAAAATGATATTGTGGAGCTAGAAAAGGAATGGTAAAGAGCCACCAAAATGATCACTCTTGTAATATAAGATTGTAATACGTGTTTTATTTAGAGAAAAGCGGCACAAAGAAGATGCAAGAGCAGCGTATAAAAATATGCCTGTCTCAGGAAGACATTAGAGTGGGATATAAAAAAAGCCTAGTGTGAAGAAAATAGTTGAAGAGATTTTTATCCTTCTCACATATTAGAAGTTGGAGAAGCTGAAGGAGGAGGAGGGATTTGGGTAAAAAAAAGGGGAAAGAAGTAAATTAAGTAACTTTCCAGGAGATTTAGTGATCACCACCAACTCTAAAAGAGGTTTAGCCAATTTTGTGGAAGGGAAGATTCCCCTGGTCCTATGGAGGTTTTCTAAAACGGATATTGAAAATCAGTTTCTTTAAGCTTCAGTTTTTTAAAAACAGAAATGGCTTTGGGATGAATAATTAACCAAGCTTTTAACTTATCTTTATGATGGTCTTTGAATCAGAAAACACAAAATACCATGAAAAATGTGCCACCCACAGATAAGCCAACCCACATTTTTCATGGTATCTTGGTTAAAAACTCAAGAGTCTGCTTTTACGCAGATGGGCTTATACACGAGTATATACGGGATATACAGGTACTTTAAAAAAGTATTACTGTATTATGGATAAGCCCATTTGTGGATAAGCTGAACCCAATTTTGGGGTATATTTCAGCACCTAAAATTCTTGGCTTATCCATGAGTATTTACAGTATACATAAAGTATGTATGTATATACAGTATATATACAGAGAGAGAGAGAGAGAGAGAATGCCTAAAATCTATAGATGTAAATAAAAATAAGAATAACATACAATAACATAACACAATAATAAAAATAGTGCACATAATAGTGGTGATCACATGGGGGTGTATAGAACAAAATCAAACATCCTGGGAGGATAATCAGTCCTGGTCAGACAAAAGAAGTGACAGCTATGCTTTGATTTCTCTGCCCCGGTATTTCTTCAGACTGGGATATATGAATGTCATCCAGGATTCCCTGTGCAAAGACCAGCAGAGGAGCATGTGGTTCAGGGAACCCACAATTAACGAAGTCAGAAAGGAGGTTCCTTTATTATTATGAAAGGCCTTTGATCATCACAACTATCTTGGATTTCTACTTTAGTTTACAGAGGTGGTATGACCATGATATAGAATATTATGCAGTAATACATTTCACACTTTTCTCCATGTATGACCAGTTTCAACTTTGATATAAATTCCATCTTTCCGATAAACCTACACTTCTTGCCAATAGATTCTACTGTATGTATGTATCCAGTGGTTACTGGAGCTGGCTTGAACCAGCTTACAAGAACCAATTGTTAAATTTTCTGGAATTTTGTAAGCCAGTTGAGAGCAGAGCTGAGCCACAATGCCTAGTTCCTGATCAGTTGTTTGGCAGTTAGCAGCCGCAGCAGTCCCAGTTGTTAAACATTTACCAGCACACCACTGTATGTATTCCACCCAGAGTTTGAAACTACAGCAATCCTCTGTAACAAGAAGGTGTTGTTTTCCTCACAAAGTTGTTTTCCCCTCTGGTTCTAAAGGTTGTGCTGGTAAAGTCAAAGCAAAAAACCTTTCCTCCTTCTGGGTGTTTTTCCCCCAAGGCCTGCTGTGTGGTGGGCTCTGCTCTATAAATGTTCGACATTGCTATTTTATAAATCCTATTCCAGCAGAAAAGAACAGCGAGACAGCTATGGAAAGTATACAGATGTACATGTACATTGCTTCAGTACTTTTCTTCCATGCATTTAAGACACACTAACAATGCTTTCTCTAATCTGGCACCTATCAGATAAATTGGATTACAACTCCCAGAATCCCCAGCCATGCTGGGAGGGAATTCTGGGAGTATAACCTAACACACCTGGAGAGCACCAGATCGGGGAAGTCTGATTTGATCAAAAGTAAACACTTTGGTTGAAAGTCCATTTCATGATTAACAGTCTACTTATGCAGGGATGTCTGCAGGGAGGTCAATGGCACCAAGATAGCAAGTGTGACTGAGCCATAGAAACCCTGCCCCTTCTTATATGTGTGTCATGAATGCAAAACCTAGTTAACAAGGGGTGGGACTCCAATCACCCAGTCACACCCACCATCTTGATGCAACTAACCACCTGGGTGTATACCATATCCAAGGTCCTTTTTAAAAGTAACATTGACTAATGAAATGCCCTGTGCTGTTTTGTGTGTGTGTGTGTGATGCCTTGAAGTCAGTGTTAACTCCTGGCAACTGCCTGGACTGCAGTTTTCTTGGCAAGTTTTCAAAAGTGGTTTGCCATTGCCTCCTTCCTAGGGCTGAGGGAGAGTAACTGACCCAAAGTCACCCAGCTGGATTCGTGCCTCATGGTCTCCCAGTTTCTAGCCCAGTGCCTTAACCACTACACCAAACTGGCTCTAGCTCTGTGCTTTAACTTTCTTCAATCAAGTCACCAATGAATGGAAATGCCTAGTTTGGGATAGTAGCCTCCCATTTGCAAATAGATTATCATTCTGAGACATACCAGAGAGAAATATACCTGTAGGATCCAATGCATGCACAAAGATTGGAGATTGCATCTTGGTGGTGCCACACCACCTTTTTCTTTTGCTCCCTGCTTGACTGCCATGGAGATATCTCTGCCTCCTGGTAGAATGCAGGGGACAGGAAGACTTCACTGAGAGAGGGAGGTGTGGGGTCGTAGGTGAGGTGCTGGCCTAGGAATCATTGACTCTGGGCCAGTTTCTCTCTCTCAGCCCAACCTACCTCACAGAGTGATTGCTGTGAAGAAACAGAGGAGGGAGAATGATATATGTTACCTTGAACTCCTCAATAAAAGGTAGGTTATAAACCTAATAAATAAATGACACCATAAAGTGACAATTTTTCATATCAAGGAGAGAATAAAAAAAAAACGAGTTGGCAACCCAAATCGATTTTATTACACAAACAGAAAACATGAGGAGCTTGCAAGTCCACAACGGTGCCTTAGTCATATTTATCCTACTGCACTTAAAAACATCCCTGATCTATACTGTCTATAATTTTTGCCATCTCTTCCGATTCAAATGGATACTTGTCCCGTCTTGTTGTGAAGGCAAGGAGACTGACTGATGGGCTAATGGCGTAGCACATTTAATATGAGATTGATTACATTAGCAACTCAGCCACCCTCTGAGGAACTTGTGACCCTAGCTATGGAGTTGTTCCATTATAATCAATTTCTGATAATACTGCATCAGGATGCAATGAAAGATAATGACTTGCTCCAATTCTTCTTATAAGTGAGTTCATCAGAAAAGGAACAGCCACTCCTTTCACCTTTCAAAAGTGATTTTTTTTTGATCCTATGAAAAAGAAAAAGAAGAAAGGAAGAGAAGAACTTCGGACTACATTTTGCTTGATGTTTTCCCCCGCAAGGTGCTTGAAGCCCCAGCACTGGTGTCTTTTAGAGAAAAGCTAAAGTTTTGAAAAGCTTTAAAAAATCCTGTCTCTTTCAGCAGATCCTGGGCCACAGCAATTGATGATCTACAAGTGTAGATCATTATTGGTTTAAAGCTGCAACAAGTTCCTAATGAATAAATAAAGCTACACTATATTCTTGCCTGAATAGATGGCAGCTTCTACCAACCTTAGCTGATCTAAAACAAAAACAAAAAACCCACAACAACCAAAAACTAAGTAGGATCAGATCTGGTTAGTCTATGCTTTTTTTTTAATAGTAATTTTATGAAAGATTATAATTACAACAGTAAAAAAATAATACAAAATGAAAAAAGAAAAGAATAAAAAGAAAGGGTAGAAGGTGCAGAAAAGAAAGAAACATGGAAAAAATAGAAAGATAAATACGTAGAAAAAAAGAAAAAAAATAAGATTATAGTAAAGAAAAAGAAAATAAATAAAGAAGTGGCTTCCTACCTTCATCACAAGTATAAACAATTTTAGTAACTTATCACCTTCTCTTAAAATACAACAAATGATTTCTTCTTCCCATATCCCATCTCTTATCTATAAACAAATCCTTAAAGCTTCATTATTTCAGTCTTGATGTCAGCAAAAGTCCATTAAGGGTTACCAGGGATAACAACATATCTATTTTAACCTTGATCAAATAAACCAACTGTATATCCCTTCCTTTTACTTCTAACAATCTTAATCTTTAGTCCTTTCAAATAATGTCATAGAACTTGATTCCCTTCTCACAAAATTCTTCAAATATTAACAAGCCTCTTTTGTAAATCCAATATAGGAAAATTATCTAGGTTGCTGTCTGGGTTTGTTGTTTGTATATCACTTTTAATTATTAAGACATTAGCCAGTTTCTTTTGTATGTCCAATGTATCATCTTTTTCCATGTCATTCCTGTAGCCTGTCATTTGTAAGTCCACTTTCAACTTAGTCGTGATCTTGTCAGGTAGAACTTGTTCCTCTTCCAATAACATCTTTTAAACACAGTCAATCTATAGAGGCAGACACTTTTAAAATTAACTTCTGGGGTCATTGTTCAAAAATATCCTTCATTATGTCCAATGTTAAAATATTTTGCTTCATTCTATAATTGTAAGTTGAGTTTGAGTGTTCTTTTCCTTTAATTGTAATCTTTAGTTCCTTCTAGTTCTCTCTAGTGTCCAATTTTTAAATTCTTCCTCTTATTTTTTTTAAATCCAAAACAAAAGCATTTTCCCACAGGAAGGATTCTTTATAATTACTGTAATTCCAAAATCTTATTTCAGATTTATATGGATCCTTAGTCCATTTGTAACTTTCTAAAATCAAAGTTTTAATCACCCTTTTGCTGTTTATTCCACCCCCCCCTCATTTTTTTTTAAAGTTCTTAAACTTGTAGTTAAAAGTTCTTTTGCTAAGGATTAAAGGAAACTCACCTGGTGCTATAAAACCTGTGGATCCAAATGTTCTTAGTGGCTGAAAAGCATTTTACAAGCATTTTCTGAAAGTGATTAGAAAAGGAATTATGCAAGCTTAGTGTCCTTTCAAAGGTGCTGACCACAGTTTGAACAAGATGGTTATTCCCTCATCTCCCAGAGCCCTAAACCTGCCAGAGACCACTATCTTGCAACCTCCTTATGAGGGACAACTGATCTTCTCATTGTGATAAACCTGTAGAGTTACTATTGCTTTCTTTCCCTATTGAGGCACTATACAGTTAAGGCATACTGGAAGTAAGAATCCTAACACAACCATTCAGGTATACCTGCATATTGCTATACTTCCATAAATATATTACTTCCCATTCTATCCTATAGCCAGTATCTCCCAGTGGTCTTCCATCCAAATACTAACCAGATCTGGGGACTTCTGGGGAAAAAATGGCGGACTACGGCTCTGAAAAGTGGAGCCGACCACTGTGGCAGAACGAAGAGCTGGTGACTAGAGCGGCTCTTTGATAATTACTCTCCAGCAAAGGGTGGTCACACCAAATATTGATTTGATTGGGTTTTTCTTCTGTTTGCTCACTTTGCATTTTGTAGATTGATAAACATAAAAAATTACAATACAGTGGTACCTCGGTTCATGAACGCTTCTGTTCATGAACAATTCGGTTCGCGACCAGCACCGTTCATAAAATTTTGCTTCCATTCGCGAACTCTGCATCGGGTGATGAGCACAACCCGTGGCCATTTTCCCTGCTGTGACACATGGTCGTGGCTTCCTGTAGGGAGGGGGACTCTCCCTCCAAGCAATAACCACCTCCCCACCCGCCTTCCTGTCCTCCACACCAGAAGTCGCCTTGAGCAAGGTTAGTGTTCTCTCTCTTCGTACTGTACTGTACTGTATTTTGTTTCCTTATTTTGTGGTTTTAAAAAAAAATACATATGGTTCAGAACGGATTAACCGTATTTACATTGAACCTTATGGGAAAATTTGATTCAGTTGGCGACCAAAATCGGTTGGCGACCACATTCATAGGGGTCAGAATGGATTAACTGTATTTACATTGAACCTTATGGGAAAATTTGATTCAGTTGGCGACCAAAATCGGTTGGCGACCACATTCATAGGGGTCAGAATGGATTAACTGTATTTACATTGAACCTTATGGGAAAATTTGATTCAGTTCGTGACCAATTCGGTTCGCGACCAGAGTCACGAAATGAATTAAGTTCGTGAACCGAGGTACCACTGTATATATTTTTGAAAGCATTCTTACTTTACAGCATTTTTTCACACCTGCCTAAAACTTTTGCACAGTACTGTATATAATGAACTATGTATGTTTGAGAGAAAGAGAAAGGGAGAGAAAGAGAGAGAGCACCAGCCAGTTTGGTGTAATGGTTAAGACATCAAGCTAGAAACTGGGAGACCCTGAGTTCCAGTCCTGCCTTAGGCACAAAGCCCGATGGGTGACCTTGGGCCAGTCACTCTATCTCAGCCCTAGGAAGGAGGCAAGCCACTTCTGAAAATGCTGCCAGGCTTGACCAGGCAGTTGCCAGGAGTCAGCACTGATTTGAAGGCACAGGAATATATGTAGTGTTATATTTAGTGTTATAATATTCAAAAGCCATAATCCTCTTCCATCACATTTGACATGGATATTTATCTTCTTACTCTTTTATAACGTATTTAAATATGCCATTTAAAAATATTTGATGGGATGTTAGGTTTTCTCCTGAGGTCCAGGTCTATCATCTTAAACCCAGAAAACTTCGTTTCAGCAGAATCTACCGGGATGAGGTGGACCAGCTGCTTTCGTGGTGCGGAGACAATAATTTGGCTCTTAATATCAATAAGACCAAGGAGCTTATAGTGGACTATAGGAGGAATAGATTAGATGTCCAGCCCCTGGTTATCAATGGAGACTGAGTGGAGTGGGTGGCCAGTTTTAAGTTTCTGGGTGTTATTATAAAGGAGGACTTGACCAGGGGCGCTCATATTGCAGCCTTGGTTAAGAGGGCCCAACAGAGATTATACTACCTGAGACTTCTCAGGAAACACCAACTGAATGAAAAACTGCTGGTGACCTTCTACCGCTGTACCACTGAGAGCATTTTAACCTACTGCACCTGTGTATGGTTTGCTAATTGCACAGTGGCAGATAGGAAAGTGCTCCAGAGGGTTACCACCATTGCCCAGAGGATCATTGGTTGCCCTCTCCCCTCTTTGGAAGAACTTTATAGTTCCCGCTGCCTTAAGAAGGCTCAAAATATTCTTAAGGATCCATCCCACCCGGGACATTCTTTTTTTGAACTATTACCATCTGGCAGACGGTACAGGATAATGAAAACAAGGACCAATAGGCTGAAGAATAGCTTCTATCTTAGAGCTGCAACTATACTGAATTCTATCGTATAGTGCAGTATTAATGCAGCATCAGGGGTTGTGCAATATGGAATGTGAAGGTTGTGTTATATGTGTTTTATGTGTTTTATGGTTTTTATATTTTTAAAGCTGCACTGGGGTGGCATTAATTTCGTTGTACAAGTTGTACAATGACAATAAAGATTTCTATTCTATTCTATTCTATTCTATTCTATTCTATTCTATTCTATTCTATTCTATTCTATTCTATTCTATTCTATTCTATTCGCTTTGGAATAAGCAATCTCTGGAGCCTACAGAAAAGCTAGAATAGGCAGTTCAGGGGTTTGCAGTTCAGCAGCTACTGCTGCCGTAATATATCTGGTGCACCAAGACAACATCCTTTCAAAATTTTAAAATATGTTTAATTTTAAAAAATCAAATGGCCCAATTCTCATGAGACAGCCTTACATGTGTTCTTGCCAGATTTGGGCCAATTATTTTTATATTTTATTTATAAATATTAATTTTAATCATTACCTGGTACCCGTGACATTTAGCAAAACCATGTGATAGCACCCACGCCTGATCCTCGTTCTGCTTGTATGAGAAAGATCTCGTGTGCTGAATACGAGAAAGGATGCACACCTTGTACCCCGTATCATCACCTTAAATAATCAATCCTGCATTTTTGTGGAGAAATGAAGTTTTGAAGACAAAATGCTGTGAAAATGATAAGGCATGATAGTAGGATTTGCTTTTTGGCAACAGGATAGCAGAAGCCAGATTCATTCATTCATCCATTGATTTTATTAAATATATAACTCTTAAGTCTACCATGTGTCCATGTACAGGGAGACAAGTTTGTTCTCTTGTTCATAATATCACTGCATTTGCGTAGCTGTAACACTATTGCACTATGTTCCATTATGCCCAACATTTGTAATTTATTATGAATACTTTCATCAGGAGCAACTATGCAGTTGCTTTAAAATGGATATTGGACAGATTGAAGAGTACGTACAGAGGGATGAATCATACTTAGTGGAATTGTCTCTTGCCAGTTCCTGACAGCAATCCTATCTCTATTCACACGGTAGGCACTTGGTGTTACAGAATTCAACATGTGGATCTTTGACACTTGTTTGTTGTCAGGCACCAACAACAAGACTATGAGGGTTTGGGTTCAAATCCCAATCAGACCCTGACAGACTTCACAACAAACTTCCCAAAAGTTTTAAATAATTGAAATGAACAAGCTGGAAAATAAGTCAAAATGCAAAAATGAGAAGAAACATCCACAGATGTTTGGTGACTGCACAGAGAGACATAAAAGTGCTCTGCATCTAGAAGGGCCCCAACATGTTTAGTACGATTTCCTTTCTTTTGGAAATACACAGTGGATTTCTTTTACTCTTCTAATCGAAAGAAATGAGCAAAACTCCCACTGCAGTTACATACCACTAGTAGTCCCTGTGCATCCAAAGGCAAATCTAGGCAATTAAAGGTGACCCAGATCAGCACTGTCATTTGGATGTAAATGAGAATCTATACTGGCTTTGCATGTGGTAGATTGCTAATATCTTTTCCTGAACGGAAGTGATGAAGCACGTGTAGTGTGAAATCATATTGCATATTATTTGAATGTTAAATATATCTGATATAATGTCTAAAGAACATGAACTTTTTTCATGTTGGAGAAAAAAGAGGTGGAATAGAAAATATTTTTTTTAATCAGATGGTCTCTATGATTGACATGTTAATGTGTATGTGCTGAGAATGAACTGAATTTGTGCTCTGCAAAATAGTGAAAGTAATCTAGTCCCTGCTTTTAAACAAAGGCCAAATTTAGGATCCATTTTTAATTATCTTCTTTAATGTATTCTTAGGACAAGCAGATAGCTGAAGGAAAAAAAGTATTTTCATCTAAGGAATGCAGTGACTTCCGAAATGGCTCTCACTCTGAAGTGACTAGGATTACAAACATATTAACCAAGATAAATGTAAGAAAGGAATACTGGTTATATATATTAGCTCCAAAAACACCAAGAAAACTGAAGAGTGGTCATCTAGTCTATTGTTTAGTAATAGCACATACTAATAACGTTCAATGTTATTATATGCATGTATTTGCAAACATTAATTTCATAAAAGACTTTTACTTGTTGGTTAACCCAGTGCCTTTGTGCTCACTGACCAGAAAACAGTTGGGTGAAATTCTGCCTACGAACTCTTCTTTATACTTGGACAAGTAAAAGCTCGGAGAAATGCAAGTTTTTTATGATTGGGGGCCTCTGTTGGCTGTTTGTGTGTTTGTGTGTGTGTGTGTATGTACTCAGCTGTGGGCAGCATATACATATGTAAAACAGATCATTTACATTACAGCTCATATGCTTATTCCTTGTGTATAACCTTGGTAGAGTAGTAGTTATGGTTTTGAACTGGCACGGGGAGGATTCAGCTTCCAGTCTCTGCTTAACTGAATGGTATTCTGGAGTTTAATATGTTTTCAGGACTGTGATGGTGATCCTCTTCAGCCAGACAAGAATTTTGTTTATCTTGGAATTTAATCATGGAAGACGGGAAAACAACTGGTGAAATAAAGAGGAGGCTAGAAATTGACAGGAAAACATTTTTAGACATGAAGAATATTTTGACCTCAAGGGAATTGGATTTAAAACTAAGAATATGAATGATAAATGTTATGTTTGGTCAACTCTCCCTTATAACTGTGAAATATGGACAGTATACAAGGAAACTGAGAATAGGCTACAGCCTTTGAAATGTGGGTTTTAAGGAGAAACTTGAGACTCTCGTGGAATTACAAAAAATCAAAACTGCAAGATGGCATAAGAGAAAAGAAGCCTCATAAAGATCATCAAACAAAGAAAACTGGGATAAAACTGAGACACAACTCTATGCAAAAAAGAATCTTGTTGGAAGGAATGGTGGAAGAAAAAACAGCAGGGGATGACAAAGAGAAACTTGGAGTAGCAATAGATATAAGTGGATGGGTATAAATTATGGGCAATGTGCAGCAGTGGCACAATAATGAACACAGTGGAGACTTAGGGTTGTCATCTTTCTCAAAGGAGAAGACACCTGAACTGAACTGATGGACTGTGAACCACCCAGAATTGGGTGAATGTGGATAAAAATTCACTGCAGGCTCATTGAATGACTTTGGGTCAGTTGCTTTCTCTCAGCCCAACTAACCTGTCAGAGTTAAGAATATAAGAACATAAGCAGTGCCCTGCTGGATTGGACTCTAGCTCATCTAGTCCAGCAGCTTGTTTTCATAGTGGCCAACCAATTGGACAAGGAAGCCCACTGGTCTTCCAGCAGATGGCCTTCAGATGCAGTCACACTGCCATCAAGGCTTATAGCCATTGATCCCCATGACTTTCATGAATTGGTCCAATCCTTTTTTTGAAGCCAGCACCACAGCTTGTGGTAGAGAATTCCAAAGTTTTATTACACATTATGTAAAAAAAAAAATCTTTGGTCTGTCCTGATTCTTCCAGGATTCAGATTCATTGGGTGACTTCTGGTCCTAGTATTTGAGGAAAGGGAAAACAGCTTCTCCTTGTCTACTTTATCTACACCATGCATACCCCACAATCACGTCTGCAATCTTTCTCCTCCATTCAAAACTAAAAAGCCCAGAATGTCGCAACCTTTCCTCATAGCGAAGCTGCTCCAGCCCCTTGATCATCTGAGTTGCCCTCCTCTGAACCTTCTGTAGCTCCACTGTATTCCTTTTGAGGTGCGGTGATCAGAACTGCACACAATATTTCAGATGCAGTTGCACCATTGATTTACAGAAGGGCATTATAATATTGCCATTTCTATCTTCAATAGTGCTTCTTATTTTATTTATTTATTTAAAGATTTGCATGGCTGCCCGTCTTAAACGATTCTGAGCGGCTCACAACAGCAGTAAAACGAATAGCTATAAAACATAACCATAAAACAATAAAACAGTATAATGATCGAACACAAACAAAAGCCTTGCGCCTTAATCATCCCTTTAGGATGCCCTGCAGCAAGCTCCAAATACCCTCATTCCATTCTTTTGATTCCATTCCATTTTATCCTATCCCAGTGCCTGTGTAAAAAGCCAGGTCTTGATGGCTTTCAGAAGGGCTAAAAGGGCAGGGGCTGCTGAATTGCGGGGTGGGGGAGGGTGTTCCATAAAGGTAGGGGCAGCCATGGAAAAGGCATGCTTCTGAGGTCCCACTAGGTGGCAGGATTTCAGGGAAGGGATCTGGAGCATGCCTACCCTAACCAATCTAATGGGACGGACAGATATTCTTAGGTCCCACAAATAACTGGGTCCCGTGCCATGTAGGGCTTTAAAGGTGATAACCAGCACCTTGCATTGCACTTGGAAAGAAACTGGGAGCCAGTACAGCTCACACAATAGAAGTGTCATGTGGGTGAACCTATGAACACCCAATACTGCGTGTGCCACTGCATTCTGGACCAGTAGTAACTTCCACATGGTCTTCAAGGGCAGCCCCATATAGAGCACATTGCAGTAATCCAAATGGGAAATGACTAAGGCCTGAGTGTCCGTGAGCAAGGCCGGCCTCCCAGTCCAGGAACCTGACCATTTTTACAGAGGATGCAGACTGTGCTGTTGATACCCTGATATTCACAGACAGACATTGCTATATATCAAATTTATTCTCACTTGTTCCAGATGGTAAAACTGGAAATAATGGGATTAAACTTCAAGGATACAGATGAGACATTAGGAAGACCTTCTTGACCATAAGAGCTGTCAATCAGTGGAACAGGTTAGAGCATGGAGTGGTTTCTTCCCCTTCATTGGAAAAGAGGCTGGATACTCATCTATTGGGCATGTAGTGAATCCTGCAGTGTGCAGGGGGCTGGACCTGATGACCCCTTAGGTGACTTCCAACTCTTTGATTCTATGATCCCTTATGCAACGTGATGAATGGTAATACTTTTGCCCCTGCAACACAGACATCTAATGAAGTATTGCTTCTGATGAACCTGCGGCTGAATATTTGTTGATGTTTGAATAATATTATATTTCAGATATCTAAAGCACCTTTGATTTTCATTTTTATAAATAGCAATTCAGTAAGAGAAGATGAATCATCCCATTCTATTAAACATCAAGACAAATGGATGTAATTTTTTTCCTATTTTCAGGTAAAATTCAAATGAGTGGTTGGCCAGAATTATACAAAATTAAGTAATGCACATTCTCAACAGGACTAAAGCCACTGATTGCTTTAAAATTATGCTGAAGTTAGTTCTACTGAAGTTGGAGTTGCTGTGAGCATCTAAAAATGATGTAATACTGATTTATCGATTTTTGGATGACCTTTGAATGCTTTTGGAAGGACATAAATAATCTGCATATAAAGAATATAAATTCCAAATAATAGAATTTGTAGAATTGCTACTTCAGTCACAAATCCACATACAGACTTTTTTAAAAAATCACATTATTTCAGAAATACAAACTTGTAGATTCTATAAAACATGAACAAGTATGGTATGACAATAGGAAAACTAATTTTTCCCCAAAGAAAATTCCAGTTGGCTAGAAGGGAGCTGAAAATAAGGGAGTCTTTATAATCCAGGAACTTGAGCTGATCTTTTTGACTCAGCCCTTTCTTATAAATGCAAACAAATGCTCATTACCACGTGAGGCTGTAATCTTAAAAAATGCTTTCTGAAATCTGAACCCAGGAAACATCATTAAGACTTCAGTACACAAATAGCTTGTCACATTTTGCCTTCAAGTGTGCATGAATCTGCAGTACTGGAAAATAAAAGAAAGCACTTCAGTGCTTCAGGGTACAAGCACTCAAAAAATACAATACCATAAGTTGGTCCATCCAGGAAACATTGCTTGGGTGTGAAAGATCTAAAGAGAAGAGGAGGTGGGGGAGGCAAGACTACTGATTTTTCAGTAGCCCATTAGCAGTTTATAGGTGATATAGGAGATGCAAATAGTAAAGGAGAATAAAAAGTTCTTCGAGTAAAGTAATGTTCTTTTCATATGTAGATTCCCCTGCCTTGCTTGGCCTTCTAATTAGCTTTGATTATAAGGAGTAGCAGAGTGGCCGTGCCTGACCGTTCTAAATTAAAATGATCGGTATTCATATTGCGAGCCATTCTGTGAAACAACAGCAGAACAGTATAATGGTACATTTTCATGAAAATATTTGCCAAGGTTCATCTACTCAACATTTGGGAAATAAAGGCTGTAGGTTGTTCTTCTGGCAAATTTCCACAAGCAAACCATGCAAACTTTAGTTACCATGGCAACCAAATTACACCATCCACGAATTCTGACACTATAATACAGAGTCCTAGCTGGAACACATTTGTTATACTATTGATTGGAAATTGTATCAAAGTTTTATCCTTTGAAAGTTGGGTGATGTGAGCAAACACCCTAACACTGAATCTCCTGAAGCCAAGGAAAAAAATACAAATGAACTGATGTGCTCCAACTACAACACAGAGCTGGGTAAAGATAACAGGATAGTTTAGAGGTTAGAGTGTTAGACCAGGCCCAGGGAAACCTAGGATAAACCCCATCTGAGTATGATGCTCACTGGATAGACTTTGGGCTGGTCCCTACCACTAACCTTCATGAGGTCATTGTGAAAATAATATGATAGTCTCGTAAATGCTACCTTGAGCTCCTTAAAGCTGGAACATAGACACACACACACACACACGCACACACAAACATCACACTGCACTCCTTTACTACAGTATTTGCCTGCCATGGACTTTGGGAAAACCATTTTCCCCCACATTCTGAGTAATACGTAGGAAAAGTTGGATCTAGTTCTGTGAACATCTGTAGCTATTCTTCCTTGTCCTTTATTTATTTTAGAACTTGGTGTCCCACTTTTCAAAACCCAGGTTTCCTATCTTAACTTACACTGTCAATCACCTTTCTAAATATTTAGAATTTTTATCTATAACTTGTATTAGCTGCAGCCAGCATTATCAATTATCAGAAATGATGGATGTTGTAGTCCAAAGCATGAGAAGGACAACAGACCAGGAAGACTACTGATAGATTTATATGTTTTTTGCTATTTATTTCAGCAACTATGGCATATATATATAGTGTGCCTTTGAGTCAGTGTTGACTCCTGGTGACTGCCTGGACTAGTCCCTGCAGTTTTCTTGTCAATATTTGAATAGTGGTTTGCCATTGTCTGCTTCCTAGGGCTGAGAGAGAGTGATCAGCCCAAGGTCACCCAGCTGGCTTTGTGCCTAAGGTGGGACTAGAATTTATAATCTCCCAGTTTGTAGCCTGGTGCCAACAACTAGACCAAGCTGGCTCTGATATGTGCATATTATATGTGAATTACACTAATCATGGGAATCTACTGGATTATACCTGTGATATGACAAGGATGAACAATCGCCACCAATCTGGACAAAGGCTTTGTTTGAGAGGCAGCCAGGAATATCTTCCTGTCTTTAGATCGGTATTAAGTTGCTTTGATTTGGTTTTGGCTACCGAACATATGAAGCTTGAGATCTAAATGGCCTCCATCCTGATGACCTTTTACAAGCCTTAAAGAGCTGGCTGTTCCCCCAAGCCTTGGGTTAGGATGTTAAATGAGCCTGGCTCGTATGATTTCTATGTTGGGAAGTTTTTAAGATGGACCTCAAATCTTACCCTTTGGGGAAAGGTGAATGCTCTCAAAATGAACATTATTCCCACATTAATTTATTTTCTGAGAGGAATCCTAGTTCATATATATGGAAAATATTTTCAGAAAATAAATTCTTTGTTTAGAAAATTTCTATGTATATCTTTGGAATATACATATATAGCACCTTTGGTTGGATGGACAGTATTAGAATCAAATTATACTAGAACTCTAGTATCTCTAGAAACAGTTGTGTCAGAAAGTTATGGAATGTGATGTCCAATAAAAAAAAATGAACCCCTTTTCCCATGCTAAATTGATTCTATGGGGAAACCCAACCCTAAAGACTGGGAAAAAGATGATGATATGGAAAAATTGGGTGGAGGCAGGGATATTGACTTTGGACCAACTGATAGAGGATAAGTTGAATTTTTAACATATGCTGTGCTAAGAGATAAATATCAACTATCAGATGTAGCCCAATGGCAATATTTACAACTACAACATTTGTTAACAACTTTCTTTGGACCAGCAGCATTTTAAGCTTTGGACACACCTGAGATACTAGAACAGCTTGTTAAATCCTTTAAAACTAAAAAAAAACCCCAGTATTAGTTTTTATAGATATTTGTTATCAATAATTTGATATGCAGGTGCTAAGAAATGAGTGGAATAAAGAATTCGAGGTTCTTATATTGCCTAGACAATAGGAAAATATTTTAATTCTGTATGAAGAGTGTCAATGGACCTGAAACTAAGACTTACACAACAAAAAATAATATTTAGGATTTATTGGACAACATTATGTTTGAATAGAAAAGGTCTAAGACACCATTTTGTTGGAGATGTAATAAGGTTAATGCTTCTTTAAAAGACATGTGTTTACAATGTCCTAGGCTTACTAAATTCCTTCCTTCCTTCCTTCCTTCCTTCCTTCCTTCCTTCCTTCCTTCCTTCCTTCCTTCCTTCCTTCCTTCCTTCCTTCCTTCCTTCCTTCCTTCTTCTCTAAAACACTGACCCCTCTGGACACCTTTTTATGGTTAGCTGCTGGAAGCATTCCCAGTACAAAAAAAAAAGAGAGAGAGAAAAAACAAAGAAACAAATCTATTAGGAACAGAAGAGTAAGAAATTGGCTATGATAAGGAATCTCTCTGGAACCTGAAAATGAAACATTTCTTCACTCTATTATATAATTAGTTTTATTCTGAGACTGAAAGGGATCGCATGCAATATAATGCTAATTTAAAAGGAAAGGAAATGGCATAAAATTGCCTGCAACAGTGGTTAACCAATTCTCCACAAGGAAGCTGCTTTTCTTTCCGGTGTGAACGGGTTCATTCCTTTTATAACATTTCATGGTGGTTTTTATTAACATTCTTTCTCCTATATTTTCTCACATGCTCAACTACCACGATGACAGTGTGTCCTTTACTTGTTTCCATCTCTTTCTCCTACTTTTCTGTTAAGGGTTTAATTTTGCACTTGCTTCAATAACTTTTGAAAGAAACATCAGTATGGTTTCTGCAGCAACATTTTCTATTTTACTTTCTGTGGAAAGTATTTCCCAAACTGACAGACCTCGTGGAAGGATTCAGAAAACAAAGGTAGGGGAGGTTGGTGTGGGCATAACTGCACTAAAGAAATAAAATGTTAAAAAACACTTGGATGAACGGGCAAACTATTGGACATATATATTTAACAGAATGCTGCTTCTTGAAAAAATACGTCTTCCATGTCTCAGGAAGGAACTAACCCCTCATAGTAAGAGAAGTTCAAATTTCAGATCCACGGCCGCCATGTTGCACTGGTGCTCCAGCTTCTCTGGTGAATGCTTCCTACATGTGGCTCCCTGAGCCAATCCCTGGTGCTTTCCCATTGGGCAAAACCGTTTCCTGCCTTCCCCATTGGCTGGCATTCTTATTTGCGCTGTGCTGTGCTGTGCTGTGCTGCACTGCTGGGCTGAACTGGGGAGCCATGTATAGGAAGCATTTGCCGGAGAAGCTGGAGCACCCAAGGTAGCACGGTGGCCACTGGTTTGAAAACGAGACAGCAAAGGCAGCGAGGCACTTCTGCTTTGGCCACGGTGGCTGGGTGCAAAAGGCAAAACGTTGATACAGGGAACTGGGAGAAAAGGCAGCTTGGTGAACAAATGCTTGCTGGCACTTGCTGGGCCTTTTTGTTTTCACAGCATGAATGGCAAGCCCCAGCCCAGCCTGGCACCCAGGCCGGGCATACCTCATCAGCAGCAGGAGCAAGAAGATGGCATATGTCAGCTGGGGTGACTGAGTACAGGGCGGTGGTGGTCTTGAAGTGCAGGGTGGCAAAGGCGACTGCCGCTGAGACTGGGCTGGGGCGGCACTGGCTTCCCAGGGCATGGCAAGCAGCTCCAGAGCTGCACAGTTCTGGGACTGCTTGCCACCCCACAAGGCAGGATGCAGGTGGCCAAAAGGGCAGAGATGGGGGGAGATAGGTGGGTGGGAGAAGTTGAAGCGTCCCTGCGGTCATAAGTGCGGGTGGACTGCCAAGTGCCTGAATGTTGATCACCTGACCACAGGAGCACTGCAATGGCCATAACTCTGGGGACCAGTTGTAAGTCCATTTTTTCAGCAGCATTGTAACTCCAAATGGTTGCCGAATGAATGGTCGTAAGTTGAGGACTACTTGTAAGTGCTGTAAGAGAAAATTGGAAGTTACTTCTTTATATTTTCTTTCTTTTTTTTCTGCACTTTTGTCTTTGTCTTTGTCTTTGTCTTTGTCTTTTCTTTCTTTCTTTCTTTCTTTCTTTCTTTCTTTCTTTCTTTCTTTCTTTCTTTCTTTCTTTCTTTCCTTCCTTCCTTCCTTCCTTCCTTCCTTCCTTCCTTCCTTCCTTCCTTCCTTCCTTCCTTCCTTTATTCTAAATATTAGTTTTTATCTTTCTTGTTTAAAATCTTAATAAAGTTATCTTAAAAAAAAACAATCTCCACTGACAACACCAGTTTAAAGGCTGGTTCCAGGACAGAAAGGCTACCCCTTCATTTCCTAGCTGCAACTGCTCCTCAAAACTCCTTCCCCTTCACCCCCTTTCACATGACAACAAAGCATTGGGATTTATAATGTTAGGGTCAATCATTTTTAAAAACCTTGATGACTTTTAACAGCTTGCAGAAGTTTGAAAAGCTCCATTTGAGAGCTCAGTTGTTTAGTGTCTATGCACAAAGCTTGGAAATATAAAAAGAATTCTTGCATCTCATGAAAATTCATAAATCATTGCCTGTTTTTGTGCTAAATAATGTAAAAACAAAGTCTGGGTGTCAGCGAATAAATCTGAAAAGTTACTAAAATCAAGCATTTAATATAGTCCCAGCCACCCACCTATTCAATTATGCATACGTATGCCATATCTGGCCTGCTAAAAGAGCCAATGGATGAAAGTAGACAGTTAGTCCTTTCTGTTTCTCATGACTGCCATCTAGTGGTCATCCAGGGTTTTACGTTCCAGAGATGATATGCTCATTATGCAGGTTTAGATCTTCCCATGATACAACTGACTGGAGAAGTCAGTTAACCATAGACTGCAGGTATGGCTGAATCTATTTTGAGTTGAAATGATGGGTCTATTACTTTTCAGGGGCTTAAGTTTAATCCAAGCAATCAAGCCATGGGTAGGTTAAGCTAAGTCCATCCAATCAGTCATATTGTAGGAAGACCTATACACAGTCCATTATCCTGTTTTGTCTACCCAGCCATCCAAGAAAAAGAGCTGGAAAGAACAGCTGAAAAAACCAAATTTCTTCATGGTTGCTCATAAGGCCTGATAGCATAGAACACACAGGACACACCTTACAACAAACAGTTTGGCTGCAGTGTCAAAACCATAACTAGTTCTGCCTTTTTGCCCAATAAGGAGAGTGCTAGTGAAACAGTGAAGCTTTGACAGTATTTTCATGGCACAAGATACAACTACCAGATCTGGTCTGCAAAAATCCAGATTACCACCAGATAACATCAAAGAGATTTTCTTGATCTTTTACTGCTATCTAGCGGCCACCTGGAAGATCTTTGGGGATACCAGACAATTCCTAGAGAGAACAGGCAAGAACCCCGTTTTCCCAAAATAGTTATTTTGATCTAGTGTGATTGTACACTGCCTATATTTGGTAGGATTCAGGGAAATAGAAAAAGAGGAAGAACAGACAAATGAATGGATAGGATCAAGCAAATTATGGAACTATTCTTGAAAGAGGTATAAGTCAATACTAGATTAATTTAATATACAGGTTAAATGAAGGATATGATTACAATGTAATAATAGTGAGAAGACAGAGGAAAGGATCTCTCCCAACCCAGATACTTTCATAGCCTAATCCAGGGATAGCAATTTTTTTGTGGCAGTGAACTCCTTTGGAGTTTTTGAGATAGAAAGCTTTTGTCCAGGCAGTTACCAGGGATCAGGGCTGACTCAGTGACACCTAACTCTGTCAGAACAGGTTAGCTAATGACTGGGTGAACTCTATTGTGACAGCAGGTTTTTAATGTTCCTATCTCAGGAATAATACAGTTACAACATTAACACTCATCAAATAAAAAGCAACAATAAGAAAAAAAAGAATAGCACCACAGATTAAAGTCTGGTGCAGCAGGAAATCAATTTAAATATTCAAATTTGTCTAAGTAAAAATGACTCCACTTACTTGCAGGACAACAAAGATTGAACAAAACTGATCTTCCCTGGCAGGTAATTCCAGGAGATGGAAGCAAACACAAAGACCTTATTTGGCACTTGTGACTCCAAAGCTGTGTTTATCTACTGTACTTTACTAGATCAATTAAAGACCAAGCAATTGAATTAGTAAAACATGCCAATCTTGGTTAGTATGGACTTTTTTTAAGGTTATCTTGGTGATTTAATGGGCTTGCAAACAGAACCTCTTCATTATGGTTTACGCTTAAAGGAATTGCGCAAAAGTGGAAAATGAGATAATTTAATATACAGGTTAAATGAAGGATATGATTACAATGTAATAATAGTGAGAAGACAGAGGAAAGGATCTCTCCCAACCCAGATACTTTCATAGCCTAATCCAGGGATAGCAATTTTTTTGTGGCAGTGAACTCCTTTGGAGTTTTTGAGTTGTGGCTGCCATGATAGGGTTGGCCAATCAAAACACATGCCTTTTCCCCATGACAGATGAATGTGTTTGTTCCCTGTTTTCCTTCTATCTCCCAGTTTGCTGTCTACTAGCATAGCTTATTTCTGTCTTTCACTGAATGAGTGGGCTTATTTCTGAACAAAGCCCTCAGCTGCAGTCACCCATCATTTACATTGTTCTAAAAATTTATATTGGATCGATTTATTGATCAGAGGCAACCTTGTTAATATGTCAGCTCCCTATTCATCATGTTGGAGTAATCCCAAAGGCTTTATAGGTCACAGGCCATAAAGGGACCCAAAGCAATGATTAAAGCTCTTGTAATAAGTGAGATAAGCGCTCCCTGTCACAGCCCTGTCCATAAGCTAGCCTCAGCATTCTAAACCAACACAGGTGACTAGGATGGTCATTATAGTCATCCAAGCAAGATGCAAACAAAAAAGGAAGTGGGCAGTCTGAAGCTTAGGATGTTATCTCCCTTCCTGGACTTCCAGGAGAGGTATGGTGAACTGAAGATAGCTCTGCAAAAGTGGAGCTGACAACCATGGCAAAGACCAAGAAACCTGAGTAGACTGGTTCCTTGGAACCTTTCCAGATAAAGAAAGGATGGGAGATCACCCGCATGTGCTCTGGATGGCTGCTTCTTGTGAGGAGACTGGAGGACAGTGGTTTTCCACAGGGTTGAGCATCAGGAGATAATAGGATTAGCCATCTTGCTTGCAACTGTGGGGGAGACTTTTAAAGCACACTAAGTTTGCAAACTTCACTTTCTAATCACTTTGGAAATTGCCTATTAACCATCTTAAAACTATTACCAACCTTTGGAATGACAAGTTTGAAAATGGTGGGTGAGTCTGCCTTAAATCCTGAAGGGGAGAAAATTTTAATCATAAGCTTAAGAATTTAGAAATAAATATCAAAAAGCTAAATAAGATTTTGATCTTAGAAAGTTATAAGCAGACTAGGGGTCCAGACAAAATTGGAATATTGAAACTTTTATAATAAGATTTTGGAATTAATTATAAAGAACAAAAAGCTTCTTATGGGAAAAAGATTTTGATTTGGTTTTTACAAATCACTACAAAGATAAGCAATTTCATGATTTCAAAAACTGGACACTAGAAGGGACTGAAGTTTTTAGTTAGAGGAAAAATGTACAAGTCTGTAAAATGTTGCAAAACAGTACAGCAATGAAAATACTGAAGGAGACTTTTAAAGAATGGAATCAGAAAATAGTAGCTACAATATCAACAATGTCAGTAATGATGTCTGTTTCTATGGATAGACTATGTCCAAAAGATATTATTGAAGAAATGACATATGTAGAACAAATTTTATCTGACAAGATAGAGACAGTATTGAAAGTGGATTTACAACTGACAGGCCAAGAGAATGACTTAAGGATGTTTCACTGGAGCTACAAAAGAAACTGGTTGTGGTTTTAAAATTTAAAAGGGAAATACAAATGACAAACCAAGAGAGTGACTTAGATAATTTTTTCCTACAGGATTTACAGAAGAGGCTTATTAAAGAACTCTGTGTAATGGAACAAAGAAGAAATGAAGAGAAATCAAATCCTATGACAATATTTGAACAAACTAAAGATCAAGACTGTTCGAAGTAAAAGGAAGGAATATAATGTTGGTTTATTTGGTGAAGGTTAAAACAAGATATAAAAAAAAATCCCCCTCTCACCCCTATGGGTAGTATGTGTCTTCCTCAATCTCGGGTCCTCTACCAGAGGCTTGGGAGTTTGAGGGTTCTGCGCAGTATCTGAGCTGTTCCTAGCACTGCACTCTTCTGGACAGTGATCTGTTGGAGCCACTGTTTCAGCTTAGGAGTCACAGCGCCAAGTGCTTCTACCACCACTGGGACCACTTTGGCCTTTACTTTCCACATCCTCTCTATTTCCTCCTTCAGGCCCTGGTACTTCTCCAGCTTCTCATGCTCCTTCTTCCTGATGTTGCTGTCACTTGGCACTGCTACATCTATCACTACTGCTGTCTTCTGGTCTTTGTCTACTACCATGATGTCTGGTTGATTGGCCAGTAACTACCTGTCTATCTGGATCTGGAAATCCCACAGGATCTTAGCCCTGTTATTTTCCATGATCTTCTATGGAATCTCCCATCTGGACTCTCTCTCCCCCCAGTTATTGGTGACTGGAAACTTCTTATGGACTTTTTGCGTAAAAATGAAAAAATGAACTTCTATTTTATGGCTTTGATGATTAGACAGGATAGATTATAGAAAGAGTATCATAGTGTAACTTTAGAGAGAGAGGTTAAAATATAATTGTACTTATAGCTACTGTGAAGAATATCAGAAACCAATTCTTCGTATTTTTTTCTTTCTTTTCTATTTTTCTTTAACTTTTTTCCCTTTTCTTGCACTTTTTGCTTTCTCTTTGCTTTCTCTTTTCTTTCTTTCTTTCTTTCTTTCTTTCTTTCTTTCTTTCTTTCTTTCTTTCTTTCTTTCTTTCTTTTTCTTCTTTCTTTCTTACTTTATATTACTTTGTATTAGTTTTTGTCTTGTTTTATTAAAACTTTAAAAAATTATATACCAAAAAAAGGTTAAAACAAGATATGCTGTTGCTTCTGGTAACCCTTTATGGACCTGCTGATACCAGGACTGAAAAGATGATGTTTATGGATTTGTTTATAGATAAAAAATGGGATATGGGATGAAGAGATAAATGTTTGTAACCTCACAGAGGGTGAAGAATCACTAAATTTGTTTATACTTGTTGTGATGAAATTGGAAGTCACTTCTTTATACACAGTTTGTCTTTTCTTTTTCTTTATTATATTATTACTTTTCTTTTTCTTCCTTCTTTCACTTTTCTCTTTTCTCTTGCACTTTTTACTCCTTTCTATTCTCTTTCCTTTCTTTAAGTTTAGTTTGTATTAGATTTTGCTAGTGTAATCAAAAGTTTTAATTTTAGATATATATAATATAAAATTAAAACTTTTATATTTAAAAAAGGATGTTGTCTCCCTTCCCTTGTCAGAGTCAGACCATTTTCAGCTAAGGTTTAGGCTTGTAACAATCATTCCTCTCTTCAGAGCTGGGCAACCTAATAGATTGGTCTACTTTAAGAAAATAATTAATTCCAATTGATTCTGGAGGGTCTCTAGTAATTTTCTCACTTGAATGCTGGACTATGAAGACCTGGTCATTCTGTGGAATGTGGACATGTCAAAGGCAGTTTTGTCAATGCTTTGAACATCTCCCACTTTGTTGATCCCTCCAGCAAGGGTATTTTTATAAAGCCTTGACTCTTATTAAAAAAATTGGACTGTTGCTGCATTGACTAGAATATCCATAGGCACTCTTCATTAATGAAGATTTATTCTAGATAATCTGAATTACAAATGAGTGCTTCAAAACGTGTCCTTCTGATACTCTGAAATGTATCTATGGGGAAATAATGTTAGATTGGGTTAATTTATCAGCAGTCTTGTCCATTGCAATTTTTTTCACAGCACTCAATTACGGACTTTAATTACTTCCACTTCCTTCATGTGTTTGAATAAGTATTTTGTCTATCTTTGAACCACTTGCCATTTAGCCCTATTAGATGACCTAAATTTCTAGCACCGAGGTTTCTCAGTAACCTACTTTCTACACCTTACAGAATCATGTAAAGGTCTACTATGCCCTCCACTTCTTATCTTTTCTTAATTCCCTATATCCCCCAATAATTCACTTTTTTCCAATAGGAGACAGGCCCCAGTGGCTCTTTTCTCAGTTATTTCTGAGATATAATTTCTCAATGCTGCTACTTCTATTTTTGGAATGCAGCAGTCAGATCTATCCCAATTTTTTAAATGTGGACTTGCTGTATACTTCTGGATTATGGTATTGGCAAGTGGATTTCATCATACACTCTGAAGTCAAAACTAGTTCTGCACTCCATGTCCTCAATCAACCTCCTGCTCTGTTTGATCACAAATTGCCCTGCTAGATCTGTTTTTCTACATCATGGGGAAGGGAAGATTATAATCTTCGTGTGAATTAACTTTTTACGCTTCTGTTGTCATGGACAAACTACTGATACTGAGATTCAGAATCACTGAGAGTCAAAGCCTTTCCATAGACTAATGAAATCCTGATGACAGTTTGGGAATGTTTTCAGTCAATATCACACAGTTCTATCGAGGACTTGGTTCAGTGTTGGAATAGTTGATCTCTGCAATGAGAAAATGGACAAAGAGGTTTACATAAGAAAATATAACTTGATGCTTGGGCAGATTTACTGTACAGTCAAAGGTCTCCAACTCTGAAGTGTTCTTCAGGATTTGCCTTTTCCTTAGTAAAGTATATTGGTTTCTTTTCAGAGATTACTTGGACAGGAAAAATGCAGAATGAGTAGAGGAAAAAAAAGCTTATGGTGTAGGATGGAGAAATCAGTTCCATTTCTTTTTATAACTTGACACAACTGAGGAAGAGAGTATAACAAGGAAGTCTCTTGCATTGCTTGAAATCTCATTCTCTCTCTCTGGTTATTTTTCTTTGCTAGGAAATTGTAAATGTTTAGGTGCATATGTGTTAGCCCAAGAGAAATTGAGCATTTCTCTTGAGATTATTCTTTCTTTCAAACTCCAACCTAAATTCCCTTGGAGCATAACTGACAAAAGCCTCTGCCTCCACTCCGATGGCCTTTTGAAACTTTTTGTTGAACTTGCAGGTATACTGGGAGAAATTAATCAGACCTGTTTTAAAGAAAAATAAAACAGATCTCTGCCTTGCAAAGGCACAGGTTATGTCCTCAAGGTAGAAAAGATGTGTGCTGCCATATGCATACGTGTGTGTGTGTGTATGTGTGTGTTCAACTGAATTTTGCTAAAAAGCATTGCTTCCCACAAATGTGTAATCTTTTATCTGATCAGTAGAAAAGTCACAGCGGTGGCAACAAAGTGGGATAATTAGGAAAAAAAAAGCCTCTTTAGCCTCACCTAATCTCCAGAGGGAGAGAAATGAGGGTAAATAAGGAAACAATCAAAGGAAGGGAGAATAGCACTGAACTAGTTGGTGGCAAAGAGTAAAGACACAGGAGGAAAACAACAACAACAGAGCAGAATAGTGAGATTCATTGGGAAGAAAATTGTGTTTGACAGTGCCACAGAAGATGGGACATTCTATACAAACACTTGAACAGTTTGGGGGCAAATGAGGGAATTGCTGAAAAAAGGGCCCGTTTTACCATTATGGGAGGCAAAGTATACAGAAGCGTAACTGCCTTACAAAAATCACTCAGAATTCAGCTTGCAGAAAGAGTTAAAATAATGCAAGGATCTTTGGTGCCCAGACCATGACTGACCACAGAGTTTTTCATCTTTCTTAAGCACAGACAGAAAGCAGGAGAGTCATTGCAGCATATTAGCTGAAGTTAAGAAACTGTCCAGACACCAGTATCCATGGTGCAGGAGTTGGGGATCGAAAAAAGCAAGATGGCAGTCACAGCAGTGCAATTATACATGCATTGATGTTGCACACATGCACACGGGGACAGGGCTTGGGTCACATTACTGTAATCACCATCTTTCTTGTTTTGTCTCCTGTCCCTACAGATGTTAGGTGGATTCCATAAACAATTGACTCAGGGCAGCAAGACCTGCCCCTCACAGAAGTCCAGAATAGGCAGGGCTTTCATCATGATTTCATAACACAAGCCCCACCCTCTTATAGAAGTACTAAGGCCAGGGCTTGCAGAATGACATCATAATACATATTTTGACTTTTCAAATATACATCTCAGACAGTCTCCTACTTCCTGTGATCCCCCATTTACATTTACCTGATTTGTCCTTAATCATACTTGCCCATCCTGCACCAACCTATAAGTGTATCCTCAGCACCTTCTAACCATGTTTAATATGTTGCTATTGTGACAAGAAGAAGGAGGAATGTTGATGAACTCACCAAAGACTGGAAGGTATCCTGGCCTGTTTTCCCTGAAGGACTTGGAGTGCAAATAGACCTTTAATTTTACTACTCATGCTGCTCTTGCCCCATAAAGCCATATTGTATGTGCCACAGAATGTGTTACTAGACAATACCAAGTGTAATTTCTTATGATTTTCCCTTACCCGGCATTTCATGGCATTGCCAGTGGCCACACAATGCTTGTCTTGAGCTTCTTTTTGGTAGCAAGAAAGTGTGCTGCTGAGACTGGTGCTTAGCTGAGCCAAGCACTGGCAATGTGATTCCTGGCCCCATTGTGGAAATCATGGATGACATGAAAATAAAATAACCCTGTGTATCACAATGAACAGGCTGTTGGAACAGTGTGCCATACTTGCAGAAAACTCCTTACAGATGTGTGAAATAGCAAAGCCAAGATGCATAACAGTATAACCACTTGTGGTGAAAGGAGCATGGGCCACTTGAATTGCCTTTGTGCTGCTCTGGAACATACGTTTTCTCTAGGACATCATGCCTTCAGTTGTCCCAAATGCACATGGCTGGGTTCATAGTCACAACGGTCCTATACCATTCTGGTACACAGTATACTGCATTGGGTACCAGTCTGCTTCCGGGTCCAATTCAAGGCGTTGGTTATCACCTTTAAAGCCCTACATGGCATGGGACCAGGTTACATAAGGGACCACCTCTTCCCCATGACTTCAACCCATCCTACTCAATCACACAGAGACGGCATGCTTCGGACCCCCGCAGTAAGAGAACTTTGATTAGCGAGTTCCAGGAGGTGGGTCTTCTCTGTGGTAGCCCCCGCTCTCTGGAATATTCTGCCCCTGGAGGTGAGATTGGCCCCCTCACTCCTGACCCTACGGAGGGGTTTGAAGATCTGGTTCTATCACTTGGCCTGGGGTGGGGAAGGAGTACTTCAAGCGTGGGGAGGGCTAGCCCCATAGAGGCTTGCTGTCTTCTGCCCCAGGTCCTTCATCATCTTCTTGGACTCTCTCTTTTTTAATGTTTTTACATTTTTATGTTTTATGTATTTATATGTATTTATGGTTTTAATGTTTTGTGTGAACCGCCCAGAGTCCCCCATTGGGAGGAGATGGGCGGGGAGAAATTTAATAAATACATACATACATACATACTCTTGGGGTGAAACAATGGAAAACTCATCTCTTCCAGGGACAGGAGGTATGCTGCTTGCTTCCTCCTCATGGCTTGGCCTTTTCTGTGATGGCTTTTCCTCCTCCACACGAGATGTTTGGCATTTGGCCAAGAACTTTCTGACATCTGTTCCTGGACCTTAGTTCATAGATAATCTCCTACGTATTCCCTGGACATGCAGAACAACATGCAGAGATTAGAAATGCAGTCCAAGAAGAAGAATAGTTTTTTGATGCAAAGAAACCTCATAGAAGATGTTTATATGGATCTATATTTCAGTATAATAGCTGTGGTTAATTTGACAGCAATAAATCATTACAACTAATCTTGTTCCATAATTGTACATATAACAAAAAAATTCATTTCCCCTCTGTCAAAATAATGCTGCATCATCTGGTAGAGTTATTGCAATACTATGTTTAGAATCAGAGAGAGATTCACTTTCTATCTAGCTGGACATTCCTCTGTTATCAGTTAAGAGAACAGCCTTCTTATCATTTCACACAGGAGCCATGACTAAGAAACTGAGAAAATCTCTGTCTTAAGAATCTTGGATATAATTGAATTCTAAAGGAGAAAAATGATCCAGTTTCTGTGACATTATCCTATCCTCTTTCAAGAAATCTTGGTAAAGAAACTCTGGAAGAGTTTGGCTTTCTGAGGAGTGGAATGGCCAAGAACTTAACAGTTACAGAATCGTAGAACATAGGAAGAGAGCTTAGTCTATGGCAGCCAAAGATCAGGAGGAGTCTAGTAGGCTCCTAGGCTCCTTTTCAGACTAACAAATTTTATTTAAAGGCATATGATTTCATGAACTACAAATCAGATAGTTGGATTGCATCATCCCAATTCAAATTCTACATCAGTTTTCAGCAACTCCATGCAGTTATGACTCCACGAGCCAGTTCCACTTGTTAAGTAGCTCATATTATTAGGATTTTTTTCCAGAAGTTCAACTAACCTCCTTTTTCCACCATGTACAGCAACGATTTGACCATCACCAAAACCAAAAACACACATTTTTCTTCATTTCTATAATAACCTTTCAAATACCTTAGGATCACAGTCATGCAACCTCTTGATTTTATTTGATTTTATTTTTGTAGAGGCAAAATATACTAAATTACTTGTTTTCTCATAGCATTTGGCTTCCAGGTCTCCCTTTCTTTGTTCCTGTGCTCTGGATATATTCTCAAACAACAGGGTCTAGAACTGAACAGAGGACCTCAGGTGAGGCCTGATATAATAAAATTTCAAGTGCTATTGATTAAACATGATCTTCTACAATGACGGAAGGACAAATCTGCTCATTGTGGTTTTTCAACTGCTAATATCATCCCATTTCTGCATCAGCCTTCAATGTAAGTCTGCTGCATTAACATTTGCTTGCATTTTTGGGCATATTTCTATTAATAGATGCATTTGTGCAAGCAGTTTTCCTTAATTTGATTAATGATACATTTCGTAATCAATATACACATTTTTGTTCTCTATGTTCTTATACACACACACACACACACACACACGTATGTACATGTTTGTGTATGTGTGTGTGTGCTTTTAATTTTGCAAAATGCATCATAAAATAAAGAAATGGAAATATCAAAGAAATATTATTTAGATTCACACACTTATCTGGGAAGTATAAATTGGTTCATCTGGAACTCACTGCCACCAGGTTTGCTGATTGCAATTAATTTAAATAGTTTGTGAAGGGAACCGGACAAATGTATAGAGGATTAAGCTATTGGTGCCACTAATCTGGATGTTTCCTACCTCATAGATCACAAGCAGCAATCTATATGTACTAGTTCGTAGAGTGTAACAATGGAAGAGAGCTGCTAGCTTCCTCTCTGAATCTATCTGGTTGCTACTCAGTGCCACAGAATGATGAAGTAGATTGGCCTTTGGCGTGATCCACAATGGTCCTTCATACATTCTTAATCAGATAAGCTTATATTCCCCATTCTTACTTGAAATGCCTACATCATTTTCACCAGTACAGCTAAGCCAGGAATAACTTGTTCTGCTGGGGTGTGCCTGATTTTCCAGACACACTTTGCTCCCCAGAATGGGCTATGTTTTCCAGAGTTACTTGGAAGTCAGGAAATGATCATCAGGACTGGATAAACCAATCTGTTTTATTTCTTATGATGACACAGTTTGATGTCCATACAGGTTGCTGTTTCAAGCGCAAGAACTCTGTTTGGGGATGAATTAAGAGCTTTGTGCTAAGTGAAAGGGTTATACTTTGGAAAGAACTTTTCTCTTATATAGCATTTTATTTACTAATCTTATACTTCAAACTTGAATTGGTCATCTTGGGAGGCAATGATCTTGCTCAGTGATCAATCCCAATTGTGCCATATCATATCTATGTGACTTAAGGTAATGGTAAAGTCTCCCTTGAATCAAGTTTGACTCCCGCAGCTACATGGATGCACCCATGTTGTGGTTTTGGCAACCACAGAGGAAATGCTTTGCTACTGCCCTCTACTAGTTTTTTTGTTTGTTTTAGTTCTTAATTTCTCAGTCTAGTTTTCTAGTAGTCTCGTATCTGACAACTAACCAGGTGCAACCATGGTTAGCTTTTCATGATCAATCAAGAACTTGGACTTATATAGTTATTGATCATTTCGGCTGAGCACTAAGAAAAAAACATATAGAAACAATCTGCATCACAAATTTGATGGGATCACGAAGCACCATAAGTTTCCTTCCCTGTCCAGGCATTTATGAAAATTCAGAATAGTTTATCTGGTGATAACAGATTTGCCCCCTAGATCCAGGGTAGAATACACTATCTGAACTGTATAGAGTTCTTAGTCTATTTTCATTGGTTTTTGCTTACTACAGATTCTTTATTAACTTTGTCAATAGAAGCTGTGATCCCTTTACCTATTCTTGGCTCATGTTATCCTACTACATATACAGGGGAGAACTGATGTCTGGATAATCCAAGAAAACTTTTTAAAAATATTAATCTTAGATAGTTTAGAGGTATTAAGCTTCATTTCAGGCATTGTTATGTCTTGAGCCAGCAACAATACAACTCAGATGTGTTTAGTGATTTGTTGCTGTTTTGTTCTGCCTCATCTGAACTCACAATTACTTTACAATCAGAAATATATTAACATGTCACCATGAGAACCAACTAAAGGAAATATTATCCCTGCAGTGAGGTTATGCTGAAATAATGAGAGTCCAGTATATTTTAGTTTTCTTCAGATTCTAAGGACAAGCTTAATATCTTCAAAGTAGAAAATATGCTGCAGAAAAATATTGAAAATATTAGTGTCTGAAGGTAATGGCATTGGAAAATTGTGCATTCCATTTCCAGTTGTGCTGTATAATGCTCATTACATAGCTTGATTTTGTTGCTGTGTTAATCAAAAGCTAACCTTCTGCATTAAACTCCCAGGGTGCCTTTCGCTTTTCTCCCCAGAGAAAGAATACCAAAGCCATGAAAAACAATAAAGAAAACATACTTTTCCCCAGCTCATCTTGAAAGGGATAGCCCAGTGTTGTCCAAACTTGGCCACTTTAAGATGAGTGGACTTCAACTCCCAGCATAGCTGGCTGGGGAATTCTGGGAGTTGAAGTCCACTCATCTTAAAGTGGCCAAGTTTGGACAACACTGGGCTAGGCAATTTACAGCCTAAACTCTCCCTTGCCTAATTAAATCAACAACAACCACATGTTTATTTCTGTTTTCTATTTAAGAACACATCACCTGAACACTGAAGAACCAATGTGGTATGTGGTATGAAGTCAAAATTAGAGATTCAGTTTTGACCTCAACCACCAGATTCACCAGATTCAACCAGACTCAAGTCCACTCTCAGCCAGGGAAGCCCATTAGGGATCTTTGGACCACCCATACTTGCTTAGCCCAACTCAGAATGCAGCCAACCCATAACATTCTGCTGGAATATTCTGGGTGAGTTGTTTTTTTCCAGGTTTGAAACAAAACCATTTTTTCTGTTTTGTGGAGACACCTAGGAAATTTGTTCTGTTAATGTGTACTCCTTGTGCTTATATTTCTCTTTTGAACTGTCACTATGATGCTTAATGGCTTTCGCCATATATATTTACTACAAAATCTTCTACTTCCTACAAGGATGGTGGTGAGGACAAGCAGGGATCAGCAGGAAGGAGGGAAACCAACCCACTCAAGAGAAGGAACTTCACAATCAAATGCAGAAGAAGGCAATGATAAAATTAAATTTCTGTGTTCTTGACAAGAAAATTATATGAAAATCACCGAAACATTTAGACAAGGCTGGGTGACAGATGATGAGATGCCCAGGTCAGAAGGAACGCCTCTAATTAGCGGGGAGAAATGGTTAGGCTTGTGCCTCTGTTCAGCAATACTGCCACATTGAAAGAGAAGTGCCTTGTTTTACAAGGACACATGCAATTAGAAGGTGGAAAGTGTGAAGCTGCACAGGTCAAGGAAAAGTTGAAATTTTCAAATGAAGCCCACCAAACTGGATATTTTAGAAAGAAGTGAACTTAGGCCAGAATAGGCACTTTAAATCAGATGATTACTATTCAAAGCATGAGACTATATGGTGGAATGGAATAGAAGGTATTCAAAAAGATTAATAAACAATAGGATCACATATATTAGAATTAGTGGATAGTGTGTGGACATCAATTTTATGCATAGGTATGAACTGGCTACAAATACAGTGGAAGACACTGAGGAACTCTATGACAAGTTGTAAGAAGTACTAAATGCAATAACACAACATCTAGAAAGGATTTCATACAGCTAGTGGGGAACTGGAATGCAAGATAGAAATGGCAGAACCTGGAATTAAAAACAACAACAATTGGATTGGATAAACACAATCACAGAACAGATTGTCACCACTGCCTCCAAGTAATACTGTAGCATACTGTGGCATGAGCATCTCCTTCATGTTATATCTGCTTGTGTCTACACTCATTGGTGTAGTGTGCAAGGAATTGTCTGGAAGATATTGCTTTAGTTGGTGATCATGTATGTATCATTTTATTTATTTATTTATATTTATTTATACATTCAATTTACTCTCTGCCCTTTTCCCCCTGCTGGGGAACTCTGGGCGGCTCACAAAGTATATAATCCTAACAGTGACTAACAATTCTTACAATTACAATTCTACAGTGCTATATATTACACTATGTGACCAGCAGTGGTCGCTAGGGGGTCATCCGGGCTTTTCCTTCTCCGTAGTTCTTTTGTGCCGCTCGCATTGATCATCGCTCATGCCGGTTGCATTCGGAGTTCCGTCCAGCCCCGGTATTTTGCTCCCCCGCACAGCACCACCGGTTCCTCTCATCTAGACGGAAGTCCCCATTTATCTACTCGCAGATGGAATTGCTTTCGAACTGCTGGGTGAGCAGAAGCTGGGACAAGTGACGGAAGCTCACCCCGTCCCATGGAGCCGGGCCCGAACCGCTGGAGTGCCGACCATTTCTGACTGGCAAACTCCAACGTCATTAAGCCCTGCGCCACCACGTCCCCATTCAGGATTAAAAGATCACCGAAACGTTAATCTAAACTGGTAGGAGGAAATGGCAGATCCTAGGATAATTAGAAGCAAACTATTTACTTCTCTACACAAATAATGATTAGCCACCATAGAATCTGCACATGTTAGATGAATCATTATGTCCTATAAATAGTGATGGTTAAGCAAGAAACATGGTTTGGAGTCACATACACTTTGTATCATGAATCTCTACAATTCTGTGTTAATGTTTGAGACTTTGAAACTCACTCTAGGGCTCCACATGGATGTGCCTAAGTCCAGGAGCAGTCGTCATGGCAAAATAATTTGGTTCCTCCTTGCTTTGATGAGGATAAACCTTCTTTCTTCCTAATATAGGTGACTGCAGTCTTGGAATTCTACCAAATGAGGGCAAGGGGATCATCCTAGGCAGCATAACTACTTTTGCCTCTGTTAAGCACACAGCTGAGAGCAAGAGGACTATTTTATGCAATCAACATCTTTGCCCATTGAATGCTACACTGCCTGAAGGGTTTCCTTGCCCTGGCCTAATGCCATTGGCAATGCATTATTTTTTGCAGGGGGGAGGGGAAGGAGGATGATTTGGAAAGCAAAGAGATGGGAGAAATTGGGGAAATGTCTTCTCTCTTCTCCTAGCCACACATTCCACTTCACTGCTTTAAAACTGCACCTTGAGAGAGATAAAGAGAGAGAACACACTTAAAGTAACATAGGTTTAGAAGTATGGATGCTGCTTCAGAAGAAGGCCACCAGATATGTTCATCATCTACAGCAGCATAAAATCCCATCAATTGTGCATCCCATACACTGTGTTAAAAATATATATATACAGAAATTCTCCCCCTTCCCCATGAGGAAACTTGGAAGTCATGTAAAATTTTGTAAAATACAAGGATGACATAACTGAACATCCATATCTCTCTGCTCTGAGAGCTTAAGGGAATAGGAACTGCAGATACCATTCTGATGGTCTCTCTCCAACAGCAGTCAGGTCCAGGATGGCTTCTTCTGTGCCCAATGTGCTCCTTAAACAACTGCCCCCAGATCATCTCTCCTTGGCTCAGGCCAAAAGCAGCAGGGATGTGCTGCTTCTGTGGTCCAAGCAGGGCAATCTGAAAGAAAAGAATCTAATGGCAACAGGTAAGACAGGACTTCAATCACATAGCCCGAAACAACATGGGACACTTGAAAATATGCTTGAAATGGGGATGTTTGTTACATATTTCAAATACATGTTTTCCCCCAACTTTTGTACACAGCAGGTAGGTTTGAATTATTAGTAATCTGATTAAATTAGGCAAACATGTTTATGCAGCTGAACCCCACACATATGCTAGTATTTTACTTAACATAAATGAATATTCCTTATGTACATTTCCTTTCATACCAAACACATTGATTTCCATGGTGTTATGTGTTGCAAAGTAGAAAGACACATAGCAGTTTGCTGGATCTGGAAGGAAGCGCATTTACTGTAGGCACCACACATTATCTAACATTTTAAGTAGTTTGTAACCACTTTGGGTCATTTTTCTGATGCGGTTTTGATTCATGCATTGCACTACTCTTGGCAACCAGATCACAGCAATTGCTTCTGTAGAAACTCATGACTTTCAGCATATTATGTTAGATTTCTCAGGAGAGGACAGTCCTTTGGGTGAAGGAAAATCTAACCTAAGATAATATGATGTCAGTCCATTTACAGTACAATGGAACTGAAAATAAGTGGCAAAACTAGCTTGCATTAAACTACAGTGGAGTTGCACTTTGAAGAATAGAAAGAAATGGCAAATTCATTCACCTACCCTTAGTGTTACAAGTGTGCTGCTATCTTTGCAGTGTCTCAGAGGGACTAAACAATGGAAGTTCAAGATCCATTGCATGTAGAAGGCTTCTTCCTCTGGGACTCTGCAATTAAAAAGAAACAAGAGAAATACAATGAAAGTAATTACTAAAACACACATGTAAGTAAATGCTATCATTTGATCTAAGAATCCAAATGTTTCTAGATCCTATTATCGGCAAAACCCTAATGAGAGTTATACTTTGTTACTGAATAGTTACCAGAACATGTCTACTACATACAACAGAAATTCAGTTGATGAAGCAGAAAGAAACGGCCATGGAATTTAATACAGTATTAGAGTTCCTGTCTCCCTTTGTTTCTTTGTCACACATGCAACATACAGAAAACTCTGGTTATAATTCCAGTTATATAAATATTTTAACATTGTGACACAGTGTGACAGGGTTCTTTCTGAACTGGAAGTGTATTTTGCTTGGCAAGGGTGGCAATTGACACAGAGCACAAGACACTGGAGGGTTTATACTTTTTGCGATATACAGTGATGTTATTTTCAGCAGGTATTTTCAACAGATATGTACAACACAATCCTGGTGTTCACCTGGTGTCAAGCCTCTTAAGTCTCCCTCCCAGAGTTTATCCCCCTCTAGCTCTCCTGCTTCCTCCCCTTTTCTCCAACTCCCTCCCATTTCTGGGATTGATAAGAGAGAGACTGAAAAGAAACAAATGGGCTGGAATTTATTGTAGTGTGCTCAGCATGGCTTGACCTCCTTCTGGAACTGCTCAGCCGAACACCTACTGCTTCTCCATTGGGGGAAGAACTTCTCTCAGGGTTTTCTGCCCAGTCTTTCTCCAGAGACCAGGATTTCTCCACCAACAGCTGATCTCCTCCTTCCCTTCTTGGGTCTTGGGTGAAGCCACCACCTGCAGCCAGCCAGGTTTCTCCTTCCTGTTCTTGGGTCTTAGGAGGAGCTCTTGTCCCTCTGGGGCTTCTCTTTCCTTCTTTCTGAGGAGCCAGCATGAACCTTTCTTCTCCTTTCCTGACCAGGAACTGACAACTGCACACTTAACTTCTCTCTCCAGCCTTTTCTCTCCAGCCACTGTGTTCACTCTGCACACATACTTCTCCTCTCCTCTCCTCTCCTCTCCTCTCCTCTCCTCTCCTCTCCTCTCCTCTCCTCTCCTCTCCTCTCCTCTCCTCTCCTCTCCTCTCCTCTCCTCTCCTCTCCTCTCCTCTCCTCAAGTTTTAATCAAACTGGCAGCATGTCCCCCAGCAATTTAGGAGGTGGGTGAACCCCCAGGGATCTAGTCCCCAATGCCTACATACCAGGCTGGACCACTGGGACTGCTGTCTTAACATCTCATCAAAACAGCCCTGGCTAGCAGCCAGGTCAGCTCACCAGACCTCATGATAGCTCACCTGCCCTTCAAGGCCAGAATTGAGCTTCTTTACCCCATTTTACTCACTCCCATGGCTGGCTCATGCCAGCAGAATGGTAGCCAGGTCAGGCCACTGAAAACCCATATGCCGTACATTGCCAGAAACTCTGGTGCAATGATAGCAGCACCAAAGGTCCACCTGCCATCATCACCATCTTTCCTTCCCAGAGTAATTCTAGAACGAATCCTGGTATACAAATATACATTGACATCCTTCTTAGAATTCTCCTGGAACTGAAAGTGAATCCTATGCCTTAAAAAAATGAGAAAGAAGGAAGAAAAGAAGAGATGAGAAGAAAAAGAAAAAAGAAAAAGAAAAAAGAAAAAAGAGTTGTCTCTTCTCTGGTTGCAACTGTAAACTTCCTCCTACTAGATTTTTGGGGGGTCAAAATGCAAAGCCTGAAGTCATTACTTCCAATATACCACTGATAGGTTTGTTAGCAAAAACAACTGAGTAGAATAAACAAACTGCCATCTTGTCAGGCCCAGCCCAAGAAGAACAGTGAAACAGTCCAGTTGAATAAAGTTCCTTTATTTACTTACACCATATAGACAGAATCTTGCCAGACTAAATCTGTCGGGCAGAGTGATAATCACAAACACTCCTGTTTGTGCAGAGCGCAGCAAAAACTCCAGGAAAATATTAGCCATGAAAGCAAACACAATGCAATGTCCATTTCTTGTTTCCCAAAGAAATCCAGTCAGAAAATATATACTAACTGGTGTTTATTGATAAAAATGCAAAATTTCATAAAATGCAAATATCATACAAAATATAAAGAAAAACACATCTTCTCATTTAATGTAGCATCCAAGACTTATTAGCAACACAAGCTTAACAAAATCTCTAGCTACAAACTCTTAGAGAAGAGGTACGCTACTTGGTACTTTGTTACAACTACGTAGCCCATAAAACCTACATAGTGGCTAACACTAAAACAACTAACAACTACTCAGAGAAGCTGAACATTTTCCTCCCCTTGTATTATAGCTCTATGCCACCCCCACTTGGTACCTAGCATACACACGCCAATAGGTGGCAGTAAATAGCACAATACACAACACACAACAACAGGTGTTTTTCACATGATCTCTGTAGCCAAAATATTATTTGTTATTGTTGTAAAGATAACGGGATGAATCCTTTCCCATGAGAAAGAAAATCCTGACAAAATCTATACTAGGGGACATGATGGTGCAGCGGCTTAATGTAGCTGAAAGTTGCCGGCCAGAAATGGTCAACACTTCAGCGGTTCGAGCCCAGTTCCGTGCAGCAGAGTGAGCTCCTGCTTCCTCCCCAGCTCCTGCCAACCCAGCAGCTTGAAAACTTACGTGAGTAGATAAATGGGTACTCTCACCCCGGTGGGAGGAAAAATGCTGGCAGCACCTTGCAAAGGAGACAGGAGCAGTTGCTGGTAACGCGGAAGCCGCGCACGCCCGAAAAAGGCGCGAAGCAACGGAAACCCCGCCTCCTGCGCTCACCAGCTGGGCTCTGCTCTAGGAAGGAGGCAATGGCAAACCACTTCCAAAATACCTTGCCTTGAAAACTGCAGGGATTTGTCCAGGCAGTCACCGCAGAATCAGTAACGACTGAGTGCAGATTAAAAAAAAAAAAGACAGAATCTTGCCAGACTAAATCTATACTACAGCAACTAGTGGATATTCTCTGTGAGATTCGAGGGAGTGGCTATCCTGAACCTCTTTTGCTTCCCATGCTCCTCCTGCAGACTGGTGTTGTCTTTTGTCTCCTTTCCCTTCTGGAATGCACCCCCTCCTTCCTGATAGCCTTCCTTTCTCACATTACCCTCCTCTTTGTAGATATATTCCATCACACACCTTGACTTATCAAGTCTACAGGCCTTTACAGATACAAACTGGCCCTAAAGAAGGAGCACTTCTGCGTAACTTCTATTGCTCCAGTTATTTTCCAAATCCTCAGAACTATTCTGTCAGTGATCTATGATTAGACTGAGCTGTTCTAAGAATAGCCAGATATGCCTTCAACCAATCACAGCTGTTGTAAGAATGATCAGACATGCCCTCCAACCAATCAATAAGAGATTCCACAAATCAGTCTCTGGCCAGTTCTATGTGTCCTCACCTTAGTCCTTATTGTACTGGTTAGTTGGTGATGAAGGGCAGAGAGGAAAGGAGGAAAGGAAGAGCAGTTAGGCTGCATTTTCAGGAGGGAAGGAAGGAAGGAAGGAAGGAAGGAAGGAAGGAAGGAAGGAAGGAAGGAAGGAAGGAAGGAAGGAAGGAAGGAAGGAAGGAAGTCCAGAGCTCAGTATGAATGTACTATGGTGCTTCAGAAGAATTGCGACTAAAAGGAAGGGGAATCTCAGAGCTGGGAGGTAGGCATTGGTGGAAATTTTAAGTGGGGAAACTCCACAGTCCTATGCCTTATGGAAATGTTGTTAGATATTTTGGATAGCTTTGCTGGAAGAGAATGGCTCAATCACTCAAGGAGGAAGATGTAATGTGAGTTCTGAGACATGTCATCACTTAGGTGATGCCAAAGCCTTCTTTGGAAATACCATAGGCTTCTTAGTTTTGTAAAATGACAGAGTCACACCAAACATTTCCCTAGCAAGAGAAGAGCATACGTGTGATTAGCTCTTCGTTGATGCTGGGGAACAGTTTGTATTTAATAGCTTAATCCTTGGTTAACAGGCTTCATATATAACCCTACTATTCCGGTACATACAGTAAAGCTGAGAGACCATCTCAGATCACTAAGAGCAGATCCTGATCATTATAATTTTTAATGAAAAAGATCCAATAAAGTTTGCTAATGTTATAGAATAAGGGCAGATGGAGTTTTCAAAAATCTTTCCTTATGGCTTTTTTTCCTACTCAAACTCTCCTGAAGCTGCTATTTCACTCAAAGAGAAAAAAGAGAGGTACTTCAATCTTTTGTCCAGAAGTGGAAAAACATTTGAAGTGGAGATATAAGGATATTCCTCCTTGTTCTGTCACTCCTGTTCACAACTTTCTAATGCCGTTATTGATGGGGAATTATAGGCCTACACTATCTGACCTAGAGGGCAGCAAAGAGACACAGAAACCCCTTTGCTGCCATCAAGGGGTCATTTTAATTTTTATAGCCTAGGCATAGTAAGCCTACTGGGGAGTTTTTATTTGATGTGTAACATTTCGCTGATTCCTGAGTGTGGGCCCTAATTTTGAAAATAACATTGGGATAGAAACATAAAAAGGAAAGACAAGTTTTCTTGAGCCATTGGCCATTGAGCAGATCTAGGCAGGGTATGAGTTAACATTAGTCCTTTCGGAAGAAAATCAAAGGGGAACTAATAAAAGGAAGAGAGCTGAAATTAAGGATGACTCAAAATTCACGAGGTAATTACAACTTTTTAGAAGTGAACAGGAAAGGTAAGGAGTTAGACAATTAGGGCCTAATGAAAGCCTTGCAAACACAGCTATTGATAAATCTCAAATAAAGAATTATCTAAGAAAGTGCCCACACAAAATGCAAACAGTATTAGGTATCTCCAAGTGCCATGATTAATGGTCAATACATGTGAAAATGAAGAATATGGAGACCATATTTCCCAGCAATAGGGTCTTTTTCAATTCCTGATGATTAAAATTAGGGTGGAAAAGATTATAAGGCTCTTACATCTTTAACTGCTTCTGAGAAAGGAAAGGAAAACTTCAGGGCAAGATAAATGGCCTTTACTTCCTCCTATATAACTGTGAAAATACTTGCCTCATTCAATTTCATCCAGCCTCAAGGGACTATGGAGCAAGCTCTCCTCCCAGAAAAGGCTCATGAGAAGAATAGCTGGTTAGGTACCAATACTTTACCTTCATAAATGGTCACTTCTTGGCTGGAAGCTAATACTTCATCATATTGACCAAAGGTTCATTGCCCACCTTCACAACCTGAGGAGGCAGCTAGGGCAAGATCCTTTTGTCAGGATGGGATACCCTGTTCAGTTTCATTTTTGAACCTTCTTACTGTAAGAGGGGAATGAAAAGCACTCAGAGACCTTTTGGATTGGACCAGCATACAAATCCAAGTAAGTAAGTAAGTAAGTAAGTAAGTAAGTAAGTAAGTAAATAAGTAAATAAGTAAATAAGTAAATAGATAAATAGATAAATAGATAAATAGATAAATAGATAAATAGATAAATAGATAAATACGTGATTTCACAAAATGCATTATCACTTCTTCCTGCATAACAGAAATGTTTCCGTTAACGTTTATAAGAAGTCACTATATTTGGTTACATCAACTGAAATATTCCTATTTTGCCACCAATGGGGGGAGAAAAGCTTATTGCAGTTTCTAAATGTAATAAAACTCTGAATCCTATTGATTTCTAAGAACAGAGTATTCATAAGTATTTTTTGAACACTTTCCAACTTTTTTATCATAATGTTCTTAGCAAGATTTTCCTCTGTCTCTGCTCCCTCTCTTGATATCTATAATTATTACATTAGTATGATTTTCTTTGTTTCTAATGAATTAATAACCAGAAAGCTGTGTCTGTATGAATTGTTTGGGGGCTAATGTTCAAACCTCACCAATAAAATCTGTACAAATTATAAATTTTCTTCTGTCCTTCTGCCAAAATTCTCCTTTCAAAATGCATTGCTAAAAACCAGTTGCCTGTAAGATTTTTCTTGCTTTGTCAATTCTGCATTTTTTTAATTGAAGAAGAACTTTGTTGCTTTGGGACATCCTTTATTTATTTATCTATCACATTTATATAGCTCCCCATCCCATGTAGTGACTCTGGATGATATACATAATAAAACAATCCAAGTACATAAAAGCCATTAAAATACAGCCTATCAGGCCTAGCCCAAGGAACTCCAAGAGACAATGCAAATTCAGTCCAGCTATGTTTATTAGCTACAACCTCTAGCAAGAATATTCCTAGACTGAAACCCGAGCTCCCAAGCCAGCCAGCCACAACATTGTGAATTCCTCAGGGAGGTGCCAGCCTCATCCTCTTGTAACTCCCACGCTCCTCCGGTGAGCTTAGAAAATATTTATCTCTCTGAGCCTGGCCTTCATAATTCCATTCCATCACACAACCAAAATAAATAAAAAAATATAAAAAATGGCAAAACAAAACAAAACGTACAGAGAGTGCATTCCAATTAACCATCATAGAACCATCTAGCAGGGTCTACTCTATCATGGGATCCCCAGGCCAGTTGACAAAAACCACATGTTAAAAGCCTTAAATTTCAAATATATTTGAAATGTTGAGTGCATTGAATTGGATAGGGATTATATAAGAGTATCAGTTGAGATAATTATAGGGTGCCCTCTGTTGAGTTATCACCAGGCAATTTTCTACCCAAAGCCATCCTACATGTAAAAGACTGTCCATAGTTTGGTTTAAATAAAGCCATACAGCAGTGTTCCTCAACCTTGGGAACTTTAAGATGTGTGGACTTCAACTCCCAGAATTCCCCAGCTGGCTGAGGAATTCTGGGAGTTGAAGTCCACACATCTTAAAGTTCCCAAGGTTGAGGAACACTGCCATACAGGACTTTAAAGCCAGTAACAGAAAGCACCTGGCTAGCATGTCACTTAGGGCCCTTTTGTACAGCACTATGTATTTCCAATCCTTCCAAAGTAGTTTGAAGCAAATGTACAGATCATCTTCACTCCTGCTGACCTGAGAATGCAGTAAGGCAATTAATGTCCTCATTTTAGATGACAAATATTAGTCTGCAAATACCATTGTTCAGTCATGGCCCTGCTCAAACTCCATTAGCCTATAGTGAAAGAAGGAAGGAAGGAAGGAAGGAAGGAAGGAAGGAAGGAAGGAAGGAAGGAAGGAAGGAAGGAAGGAAGGAAGGAAGGAAGGAAGGAAAATCTTCTTACCAGTACTCCACACAAAATAGAAATTAAGTAATCACTAGTGTCTCCATCTACATTTTAATGGGCATTTTGGACATCTGTCTGGTCATTTGCAAAAGGAAACAAATTTGTTTGTTACTGGTCTCAGAGCTATCATTTTCAATATAAAATGTTTCTGAGAGTTGCTGTGAGCCCCACTAGGTAAACCAGACCAGAAAATCTACACTTTATTGGGATTGGCCATAATATCAGAATCTTGCAAGTCCAATTCTGATGTACCTCCCCTCTTTCTTACACTCTGGTGCCTGAATCGCTTCCAAATATTATTTTATTTCCCAGGATTATAAATAATGTTTCAGCTTAAGTAATGGTTCCTGCATATTTCCATCAAGGTCTAGGATCATCTATTGTCCTGTTTCAGGCCAGCACACACACCCACACAAAGAAGTAATTGCAACACTTTACTAAAAAATGGTTTGGTAAAGTAAATACACATGCAAACACACACACACACACACACGTAGTGAAGCAACAAGTCCCAAGGCTTAGCAAGTTTGCCTTAGAGAGCACAGTCCGAAACAGAGGGCAGAGAGAAAGAGTAGTCAGGTGAAGTCCAAAGGTCAAAATTGGGTACAAGGTTCATCAGCTGGTCCGGGTCTAGAATCGAGGTATTGAGGTTTGCAAGTCCAAAATCAAGGTACATGGAGCAGGGGTTAACAGACGGTTGTCATCAACAAGGAAGCTGAACTTACTACTCCATTTTAATAGAAGTGGCCTCAGTGTAGCTCATGTAGTGGCTCGAGACTTCTTCCCCACAAGTAGTCTTGCAGAGTGTCTCTGTTCTGCTCTCTTTGCAGCCCACTGAGCTCTTGCATTGGGAGGGCACCAGAATTGCTCTTCTTCATCTTTGGAGAATGGAGACAGCTGTCTCTGCTGATTACTGGCCAGCCCCAGCTCCCCTGTCTGCTCAGATGGCAGTCTGTCCGGTGCCTCTGGAGCTGATGGCTCCTTGTCTGTGGGCACTTCTGACACTAACTGCTCATCAGTCTTCTCCTCTGACTCTGAATCTGAGTCCACCATGACATCTATTTAAAGACTCTACTATCTCTATGGAGTTAGGTACAGGTCTAGCCAGGAACTTGTGTTAGATTTTTTTTTTTTCTGTATTATCTTTCTGTCCTAGCTCAGTAAATGTGTGTATTTCAGCCTTTTATGCAAATACCACATTGAGCATAAGGATATTTTCTTTCTTTCAGATCTCTTGTGCTCTATAATATTAAATTGGAACATACTCTCCTGTCTCTTTATTTTATGACGTTCAGGCAGCAAACAAGCTAATTGTATCCAATTAACTTTTTTCCCCCTTTTTAGCTCTTGCACACATCTTCAAGTGGCCAAGGTTGAGAACCACTGGTTTAGAGGACTGGTAATTCCCAACATCTATCTTCCAAGGTACCTTATCTGGTGTTCTTCCTTCAACCATGGTGTGTGGGCAAGATAGCACTTTCAACAATTTGTGCCACCTTTCTGATGATTAAAAAGAAAAAAATACAGAAAGTAAAATAATTGCGATAGTGTTATTTCCTAGTCTTAGAGTTAGAGGCATGTGACTAGAAGGTTCATCCCTTCCTAGGGTGATAAACCAATTTCACAAGAGGTAAGAAAAGTAAAACTTTATTTAAAAGAAAAATATCAACTATAAAACCCATTTTAACTTCAGATATTAACATGTAATCATTCCCTGTTGAAAGAGAGAAATACAGAATTGCCTTAATAAAACAGCTGCTTCTGTTGGCTGGGGAATTTTGGGACCTGAAGGCCACGCACCTTCAAGTGGACAAGGTTGAGAAATACCACTCTAAACCAAGCATGAGGTGAGGCTAGGATACAAAGACCAAGAGGGCTTCTGGGAAATGGGATTTGATTTCTCCTACCTCCCATTCTGTGTGCTCAGCTGTTCTAAAATACTACCCCAAAAATGCTTTGCAAATATAAAACTAGTGGTCATATGTCAATCCTTTTGAGGGATGAAAGAATAATAGGGGTGAGGTGGGCAGGGGAGTTAAATTTTACCTTTTGCAGCAGGCACAATAGCTAGCTTTTCCTCAATGACCACCAAACGGCACCACCATTTCTTACTTGAATGTCAGATAATGTCAGAATTAACTGGCAGAGAAGGGGATGAAAGACAACTCCTAATTTCACTCCCTCAACTCTAAAAATTCAGGATGAACATTATTAAAGTAGAATTTTGATCGAAATAATTATATTGGTCTGATGCAGTAAAACTACTATAATATTTGGTGGCACTTTAAAGACTAGGAAAGATATTACTTAAGATTTGTGGACTGTGAAGAATTTTTGGCTTGTCTCTTAAGATAAAAGGTAATGGTTCTCTTTTTCCTGGAGGTAGGGTCAGAATAGGACATCTCCCATTTATATTTGCTATTAAATTGTAGGCCATTAACTATGCTGTTCAGATCACAACAGCTGAGTTCACACATCATGCTAAACCCAACCCAAACTACATTGTAGTTTAGTGAAGTATATGTATCCAGTATAAATATATATCAATTTTCTTATACCCATCGTTGAATGCAAGAAATATCAAAACATATTGAAGAAGATCCCTGTACTGACTCTTTAGGTTGGATTTAACTTGGAATCTACAATCCCCTATCTCCATCATTAAATTTCTTGTTGGAAGTATTCTTCATTATATGAAAAGCTTTTTTTTGTGTGTGTGTGCAATTGGTTGGCGACGCACAACCAAAAGAAAGCTTGCAATAAATCTGCAGCCTTATAAAGACTAAAACCTCTGATGAGCAGTAGTTACGGCTTCCCAAACAAAAGCTGATGATGAGAATGAAAAATATAATTAACAAAAGGACTGCAGCTGACAACTCAATCTATGCAACCAGCTCAATTAAAGTGCTCAGCCTAATAACACTTGATTTTTCATGCACTATCATTTTAATGTCCATTGTAACATGAAGATCCTTGTGCTAAGAAACCATGTCCAAAGGCAACTTCTCAGAATACATTGATATATACCAGCAGAAATTCACTTGTAGGATAGCTACATGTTATAGTCTGTGGACAAATTTCTTACAAATTCTTGCCTTGGGTAATACAGGATTCCCATGGAGCTACAAGCTTTGTAGTCTAACATACTAATATTGGATATCTAACTTCAGTTTCTATTTTGAAACTTACTAATCTTCAACATTTATCCATTTTTGCCTCTATCTTTCCCAATCAATCAATCCAGTTGGTTTGACTATAATTAATCAAGGAAAATATTGAACACATCAGTTTAAAAAATAAAACTTGTGTATTTGATTCTGCACAATGCAGATAGAGTTTAAACTGTTTATTTGATTGCCTTCTTTTAAAATGTTTGATGACTTAACTTCAAATCTTGATAATCTCCAGATGTTTAAGGAAAACAGTCTTAATGTGTGTGAGAGAGAGAAAAGGAAACACTGGAGAGAAAACAGGAGTTGTCAGCATCCTGAGTTGGTAGATTTGTCATCTTGCTTCTTCAGGCAAGAGCTGAGAGGGATAAATGCCACCTTTGTGGAAAATTATCATGGATCCATATTAGACTGTCTCTTCATTGTTTCCCCCATCCCAAGAAGGAAGCAAAAAATAGCTGCTATTTTTTTTCTTGATATTGATATCTTTTCTTGACATCTCTTAACTTATTTGCACAAAAATACTGTCTTGTATTTGCACAAAACTCTACATGGTTTACAGTAACAATAACTCACTGTACAATAACAATAAAAGCAATAAAAACAATAAAAATAAAAGAATCCCCAAATGCTAAAAATCAAAACAATCACAGTAAAAATAGACAAAGCAAGCTTGATTTAATAAAATTAGATTACAGAAAAAGCCAGCCCATAACCACCGCTAGTACCCAAATGTTTGGTGGAACAGAATGGTCTTAACAGCTTACAAAAGGGAAGCAGGGTGGAGACCCTGTGAAACTCAGGGGACAATCTGTTCCATAATGTGGGAGCTGCCACCAAGAAGGGCTTCCTCTGGCTCCTTCCCTTCCCCTTAACATTGCATCTTGGGATGAACACATGGGATGAATAGAATCTGGTTGAGATGTTCCTGAAGGTACATAAGGGCCAAGCCCTGCAGGACTTAAGAGATTAATACTGGCACATTGACCTGGACCTGGAAACCTATTGGCAACCAACACAGTGATTGAAGGACTGTTGTTATGCTCACTTCTGTTAGCAGCTAGGCTGCTGCATTTTGGCCAACTGCAACTTCCAACCCCCATCCACAGTGTGCTGGAACAATCTAATTGCATAGTGAAAAGGGCATGAGTCACTCTTGTAAGGGCTTCCCAGTCCAGAAAAGCCTGCAACTGGTGTATTGGCTAAAGCTAGGGAAGGACTCCCCTGCCCATGGCCTCCACCTTTTGCTCAAGCAGGAGGTCTTCAAATCATTGTATCATTAAAGAGAATTGACAGAAGATATTGCCACTCAGCTCCATGTCGATTTGGGGGAATTTGACTCCATGGCACCTGCTTCTACTTTCATGAGGATGGCTACCTTCAGATTCCGTGATGCCATCAGGGGACAACTGCGAAACCAACTCAGCAGAATGAGCATTAGTGTAAGCTCACTAAAGGATGCAGGTTGCTATCTAGCAGTAAGAGAATATAAGACCATGTGGTCCAAAGTCTACTTGCATTAGTTTATGGCACTTTCAGACAAAGGCAACAAGGGTGCTAAGAAAACCAAGCACCTTGAGGAAGAGCTAAAAGTATTTAATTTATGTCTAGGCTGGAGGGTTACCTTCAAAGATCTGAAAGTCTGTCATATAGAAAATGGATATGACTTAACTTTGGCTGTAGAGGTAGGACAAGAATGAATGAACAAATGTTGCAATGGATTCTGCAAAACATAAGGGAAACATTTGTAACACAAAGAGCTGAATTACAATGGAACAGATTGCTCAGGAGGTGATGGATTTTCCTTCATTGAAGTATTTCAATATGTTTAAAAGGGTTGCTCTTCACAAGTAGTAGATTCTCACTGATCACTGGCTGTTCATATGGATGATCCCCAATATCTCTTCAAATTCCAAAGTTTTATAATCCTGTGCTTCATCTGATTGCTTGTTAATAAATATATTCACTTTATCTTTCCTTGGGGTTTTATTAGATATGGAAGCTGAAACTTAACATATGCCTATCAATAGCCAAAATAATGTTTGTTTTTTGTCTGAATAATTTGTAGCTAATTCAGTAATTTGTAAGTATTACAGAAAAATTATATGAGGCTAGTGAGGGATGAGTATAAATGAATGTATATATTTACTGAACATAATTGTCCATTCCTCTCCTTCAAATAATTCACAGTGGCAATTCTCTAAAAATGGTTATAAAATTTAATAATTTTTTCTAAATACTTTGTTTCAAGAGGTCTTTTAACCACCATCACCATTATGGTGATTGCTTGATTGTATAAAATTTCCTGTTTAAAAGAAAATTATATACTGCTCCTTGGTTAATATCCTAACAAACACTTTCACCAAGAGGTTACATTATAAGAAGAAAATACTGGTTAACTCACCCGATCCCTGACAGTAGTTCCTTGTTCAAATAGTTTCTAGAAATCAGGTAATATTTCTCCAGGAATGCATGTAAAAGACAGGCAGGGCTTCATTGCACAGTAACAGCCACCATATTAACTTTTCTTACACACACACACACACACCTGTGTATTTAACAGAAAGCCCATGTGAAAATTCAGCAGATCGTGACACTTCTTTAAAGCATTATTTTTTTTCAAGATCTGATGCATTATTTGGATTTTAGCCCTGCAAATAACGAAGGCCAAATACATTTTTAGAAAAGACTGATTTATGGTCATACTAGTCTGATGGTACACGCTTGTTATCTAGTATTCTAAGACCTTTAGCTAGTGCCAACAGCTGTATATAGTACAGGAGTTGTGGAATGAGTGTCTTAGAAGCCAAGTATATAATCAATTTTACCCCTCTTCCAAAACTATGTTTTTAGAACACTTTTCAAAGATTCACCTCTGTATCCTGTGTACATGCTCTTTTTTCCTCCCTTATCCTTAGATGTTTTATATCAAAATTTTAAATTTAGTATACTTTTATTTTAATATTGTCCTTTAATTATCTACTCTCATTAACACAGAACTGTGACCAAAAAATCTACTTAATGTGTTAATCAAATATAAAGCTTTTCTTTGAGTTTCCTCCCAAAAGATCCCTGGAAAGGAAGGGATGTTATGATGTTATCCTACCCTTTATAGTAAATCCACAGAAGAAAAGAAGCACGGGGGGGGGGGGGGGGATTACTGGAAAGCAGCAACAGCCTGAAAAAACAATGACATCAGACAGAACAAGAGAATACAAACTATATTCGGAGAACAAAGTAGGATAGGAACAATTTCTCCCCTGCTGAAATCTCATTTACAAGAGTGTTATACTGATAAATTAGAATAAAGATTAGAAGGAGAATTAATCCTAGCTAAGGATTTGAATTGTGTGTTTTGAAATGGTATAAACAAATCAATCAAAGGGAATTTCAGTCACAATATCATTCTAAAAATCTTTTGGATGTGGTATTCTAATTCTTTTTAAATAAATATCAGGGTAGATAGATATCTTGAGCATATTTTGTAGGGCAGATAGAAAACATGTTCAAGATTATTTTTTCCCCTATGTATGATTGCCTCATGTGTCCATAAACTACATGTACCTCTGAGCTGATGGGATATTTTCTACTAGCAGCACCTTGGAAGATATTATTATTACTTATGTATGTATTTGGTTTTTATTGTATTTTTATACTATTTTTATTGTATTTTAATTAATATTTATTTGTTATTTTTATTGTAAACTGCCCAGAGTCACTTCCTTGTGGGATGGGAGGTGACCAAATTTGAAATATAAAATAAATAAATGTGGCCAACAGTACATTGGTTTGCGAGGTAGCCTCTAGATTAGAGTTCCTATCTTGCATAGAATTGGCTGAGCAGGCTTAGGATAAAACTGGCTTTGACTGTGTTTGTGGCATACTGCCCAAAATTTGCTTACACTGATTTACATTCTCCTTATAATTACCAGAGAATGTTTCATGTGACATGGGAACTACTAAGGCTGGTATCCTAGTCAATACCTTCCTTACCTTATTAAACATGGGACTGAGTGTAACGTAGTAGTCTCAAGAGTGGATCTTGGGAAAAATGGGCATGGAAGAAAAGGAAAGAAGTGAAAGAAATGAGAGTGAAAGAATATAATGAGTTTTATGAAGAAGTATTAGAAGTTAGATTAATCTCCCAACAAAATGAATGGAAAGGGGTCATAAGGGGAGAGGATGTGGAAGCTGCTTGGAACAGAATGAAAATAATCATGTTACAAACTAGTGTTTGGAATAATACTAATGGGACATATGAAAAGAGGATGTTTGGTGGAATGGTGAAGTGAAAGAGGCTGTGGGTTAGAAAAAAAAGCATTTAAGGAAATGCTGCAAAAATGAGGATGAAATGAAGATATTGTATGATGTTTATATATAGAAAAAGATAACTAACAAGAATGGAATCAAAAAGAAACAACAGCTATAATTAAAAGTAAGAGGGAAAATGCAGACATTTTTGATGGAGATAAATAATTGTTTGGGAAGTGGGTGAAGAGGGCTAAATAAGAAGGTCCCAGAGTGAATAGAATTAAAAATAAAATGATGAAATAATTTGGGATGAAAGTGAAGTGATGTTGGAAGGTATACTTTAGAGTTTTGAGAATGGTTATGATATGTTGAAGATCAGAATTAAAACAAATGCTAATGTTAATGCCCTTAGAATTGTTATAGGGAAAATAGGAGGAGGGAGTGCTCAATGAATTGTTCAACATTAAGCAGGGATTGAGACAAGGATGTATGAAGTCCCCTTGGTTGTTATGGTATTTCTGGATAAATCCACAGCAAATTCTTGTGGTGATTTTAGGGGTATGCTGGTTGGGGATGTGAACATATATGTAATATTGTTAACAAATAATGCTGTGCTTTTGGGTGAGTTCCTTAACGTTTTGCAGCAAATGACCAGGGGAATGTAAAAATTGAATGCAGCAGGAATGAGATACTTAAGAAGTGTGCCTGGTAAAACAAAAAGAGATAGGATCAAGATTGAATGGGTGATGAATAAATACAGACTGAAAGAAGTATGTTGAGGTTATTTGGCTACATAAGGAGAATGAATAAGGATAAAATAACAGAACAAATATGGATGAAGAGTGAGTGGGCTGAGAGGAAGGAGAAGACCAAGAAAATCATAGTTGGCTGGAGTTGATGAAATCCTAATAGGAAAGTTGAAAACAAAAAACAGTGTATGAAGCAGCAAATGGACATGGTGGAAGAAAGAATCATTTGAAAGAGAAAAATATGGAGAGATGTAGCAAGTCATATTGATATAAACTAGACTTAGCAGTATTTCCTTGCCTTATATTTTTTTGGCCTACTACTTCTTACTCCCTTTCTGCACTTTGCATAATGTTGCTTACCCCGAAAGGGAGTACTGTGATGGGTAATGTATATAGTTATGTATGTTGCCTTGTACATTCTTATTTACAATATTAGTAGACTGACCCTTTTATTCTGTAGGAAAATAAAGGAGATTGTGTCAATGTGATAATGTTCATATCCATATAATCTTGGAATGGACATTGGTCATGGACTTAAATGTCATGTAGGGAGATTTAATAATTGGATTCTTCAGTAAAATGGCTTAGTGGAACATTCGGAATAAGAAAGTTCTGAAATTCATTTAAATAAATAGTGATTTACTGTATAGGTAAATGTCTGTTTTTCAAGGAGCAGAAGAAAAACACAATGGAGAATTTTATTACTGCTGTAAAGAAATGAATATAAAAATCTATAGTTCCTGTGGAATGAACAAATTTTCAATACTGCAAATGATGTATTAAAGATATATTGCAGAATTAATCATTCTTTTTTTTTTAAAACTTCTTAGCTTTTTTTGAATTTGGAAATAAATCAGGGAAGTTGCCAGAGTACTTGTTAACGCCAAGAGAAATGATCTGGTCTGTTTGCTGAAAAGCCTCAGCCTCAGATTAAAAGATTGAGAACATATGTATGCATAACTAGTTAATGTATTTTAATATATTGCATTACAGAAAACACATAACACTAGGTGGAGAGTATACATCTTTAAATAAGTATTCCAGAAAGAAATTCTTCTTAGATTATGGTTTTTAGATAATGCTCACTTAGGAGCATCCTCAGGTAGGATAAAATTGTCAAGATAGCAGCTTGGTTAGACAATTAAAACATTAAAAAAGGGTCAAAGTTTCAATTGTAGAACTGGGGCCACTTTGATGTTTTGGGCCATCCCCTGTGGAAACTCCTGATTGTGTTTATTATTTTGTAAGAGAAGATGGTCATAATTCTACTTTTTTTCTGTCTTCTCCATGTTGTAGACAAAACTGCTATTAGAGTTAAAGCAAGTCCCCTCCTTACCTACAGCTAAAGGGGGGACTTAAAACTTACTTATTTATCTTGGCTGTCTAATGTGAAACTGCACATTCCTACTACTTACGGCTTTTAATACCTACTTTATGGATGTTTTAATATAAGCTACCTTGAGGTATAAAGAAAATGGACGCTAGATAAATAAAGAGGCAATTCTTGATAATGTAAAAAAGAAAGTAAAGTCATATATAATGATCACATATAACTTCAACTACATCAGTAGTATCTATTCTCAAAACTATATAATTGGATTTCACCTGGAGCTATACACCTACACTTAATGGTATTGCTCCCAGCAGTAGGTGAAATATTTAACAGAAGACAAATGAAAAGTTCACTTTTTCATTTTTTTTATAATAACTTTATTAAAATTTTAAACAAGAAAGATAAAAACTAACAAGAACTAGTATTTCAGATAAAGGAAGAAAAGAAAAGAAATAAAGAGAGGACAAAGCCAAAAGTGCAGAAAGAAAAGAAAGAAAAAAGAAGTATAAGAAAATGACTTCTGATTTTCTTTTCCAACAGCTATAGGTATAGACTTAAACTGAACTCTTACTCTAGGGTTACAGCATAGCTTTCATTTTTCATCTAATATTTTTTCTAATCATCAAACCCACATATCATAATTTCATTTTTTTCTGTTTCATGCAAAAAGTCCAAAAGAGGTTTTCAATCAGCATTGAACTTAATCAATGTCTATTTTCTGATCAAAGGTGTAAATTTAGCCATCTCAGCAAGCTCCATCATCTTCACAATCCACTCTTCCACTGTGGGGAATGTCAAATCCTTCCCTATTGTGCATATAAAAGTCTTGCTGCTGTCATCATGTATAACAACAAAGTTCCACGAGCTTTTTCCAACTCTTTCTCAATCAGACCCAAAAGAAACATCTCTGACTTCAATTGTATATTAATCTTTAAAATCTTCTGAATTAGTGTATCTTTACATGTCAGCCAAGCATGATAAAAAGTTCCCTCTTGTTGTTCACATTTCCAACTTCCATTTGAAGTACCTTTATACATTTTAGACAGTTTTTCCAGTGACAAATACCAGCGACACATCATTTTATAAAAAGTCTCTTTAAGATTATAACATAATGTAAATTTCAGTCCTTTCATCCACACATTCTTTCATTGTTCCATTTGTATGTTATAACCAAAAGTTTGGGCCCATTTTATTATACATTTTTTCACTTCTTCTTCTTCTGTTTCACATCTCAATAAAAATTTATATATTTCAGCAATAACACATTCATCATTAGTACATAATTCTGTTTCAAATTCAGTCCTAGAATATTCAAAACCAAAAGTCCTTTTATCTACTTTAAATCTTTCTAATCATTGTACATAGGAAAACCATTGACAGGTACAGCCTTCTAATGTCAAAGCATCTCTTGATTTCATTTTGAATTTTCCTTGGGAAAATTCTAATATATCACCATAAGTTAACCATTTATGTTTAGTTATCATTCCTCTTCTATAATATGCTTCTTGTGGTGAGAGGCATAAAGGTATTTTTGGTTACAATCTGAATTTATATCTATTCCATATTCTCAATATGGCCTGTCTAACAAATGGGCTTTTAAAGTCAACATTAACTTTAGCTTTATCATACCATAAATAACCATGCCACCCAAACCTCAAATTGTGTTCTTCTAGCTCCAATAATTCTCTATTTCTCAGCTTCACCCACTTTTTCAACCAAATTAAACAGCAAGCTGCAAAGTATAGTTTCAAATCAAGTAAACCCAAACCTCCTCTTTCTGTAGCATCTTGTAACACCTTATATTTGACTCGTGGTTCCCCCCCCCCACGATAAATTTAGATATATCTTTCTGCCACTGTTTAATTGGTACTTCAGTTGTCAAACAGGTATTGTCTGAAACAAAAATAATACTCTAGACAAAACATACATCTTAATCACAGAAATTCTCCCCAACGATGACAATTGTAATTTGTCCCATCTTAACATAACTTTTTAAACTTCATTCCATGTTTTAACATAATTATTTTGAAATAACATACAGTTCATATTTGTCAAAGTAACACCCAAATATGTTATTTTTTACTCAATCTTGAAATCCGTTTTGTTCATTAATTCTTTGATCTTGTGTCTTCATATTTTTTGTTAGCATCTTTGTCTTCTGATTATTAATCTTAAAACCAACTAATGCACCAAATTCTTTTAATGTTCTCATTAGTAGTTCAATTTAAAGGATCTTCCAAAACCAGCACCAGATCATCTGCAAAAACTTTCAACTTGTAAGTCTCTTTTTAAATTTTTACACCTATTATCCTCTCATCTTGCCTTATATCTGCATTCAAAACCTTTCAAGAAACAAAATAAACAGAAGAGAGGATAATGGGCAACCTTGCCCTGTTCCTTTTTGTATCTCACAAGGTTTTGTTAGATCACCATTAAGAATAATTTGTGCTGCCTGTGAAGTATAAATCGATTTTACTCATTTTATAAAGTTCTCTCCAAAGTTCTTGTCTTCCAAAACTTTAAATAAAAAGGGCCAATTTAAGTTGTCAAAAGCTTTCTCTGCATCGAAGAAAATTAATGCAGCTTGTTTTTCATTAGGCTGTTCCAAGTATTCTATAATATCCAACAGTATTCTAACATAGTTTTTAAACTGTGTTTTAGGTAAAAATTCGCACTGATCTTCATAAATTATTCAGTAATGATATTGGCCTATAATTTCTTGTTAAAGTTAGATCTTGCCCCCCTTAAGGTGTTAATGCTATATTAGCCCCTTTCCAAGTCTTTGCCGTCTTTCCTCCCTGTAGTATAGAATTCATCATATTTTGGAGGGTTTGTAAAAGTTCATACTCAAAACATTTATAATAAGAACCTGGCAAGCCATCTGGTCCTGGCACTTTTCCTGGTTTTATCTTTTTTATAGCTTCAGAAACTTCCCTTTTTGTTATAGGTCCATTCATAACCTGTCTTTGGTTTTCTGTAAGCCTTGGTAATTTTTTTAAAGTAATCATCTATTTTTTCCAAGGGAATATCATATAAGTTAGAGTAATACTGATAAAAAGTGAAAAGTTCACTTTTTCAGCCATACATAATAAGACATATACATGACTGGATTCTTCATTGCATTTAGTTCTAAACAGTAATGTAACATCCATTACATCCTTATGCGGGTGGGCAAAGCATCGAACTCTAACTATATAAAAGGCATCCATACAGTTTTCTTGGTAACTGGTTTCTTGTTGCCTTTTTGCAGGATGTTTTTTCAACTTCCCACTCTAGCCTACCCCCTTGCAGTCCCCTGGGGGCTAAGGCTACTGGGCTGCAAACTTGGTATAATCACAAAATTATACATATAGAAAAATCTATTTACTGTCAGATTGTGTCAATGGAATTTTTGCAGCTCAGTTCTGGGAGTTCTCCATGATGGTTGCCAATTAACCATGTTTGACTCTGCTTTACTTTCAAGACCAAATCAGGTCAGTTATGTGCTGCTGCCAAGGCTCTACCTATATAGCATTTTTAAAATATCACAATAGTCTTCATGTAGAGGAATAAAGAGGTTCTGATATCATACGCTACAACAATAAAGACAATTTCTGCAGTCCTTGTGGTATCTGTTTTTAGACATTTCCCTTCATTGAGTGTCCAAAGAAAATGATTGCAGCTTTAGCAACTGCTAGTATTTTTCTCTGTAAGAAAACAAGCATTTTCTATACAGAGTAAACTCACTGGTAAGATTTTCTAAGTGAAAGAATTAGGCTTGAATCACAGGCAGCATATTGACAGAATATTAGCGCTTAAACAGACCAAATACATCGCTTATATGTACTCCAGATCTTTGTTGTAATTAATGGAACAAGATTAGGAAGCATAAAAGAGGCAAAGTAAATTGGATGCTTTATTGAAGTGCAGATCTGGGCTTTTGAACTGTCCAGAATTCCCGAGGCAGCATTTCAATGAGATACAGCAGAATTATGGATATAGGACTGACATTGTTATTACCTACTGTAATTTGTGAATGATTGACAGCAGAAGCTAACAATGTCTTTATCAGAGCAACTAATAAAAGTAATAGTATAAGCAGTAAACTAGCGGCATTTAATATCAAAATACCTCTATGCAGATTGAATCAGCAATAGACATTGTGGACCATTGTGTCTTTTTGTCTCATTGTTCCCTCTGATCAAAGCTTTACAAAAATTTACATTGCTTTTTAACTCAGGAAATATTGCACTGAGTGCATTTGCCATGGTTACAACATCTCTCTCTACTATTTATTTATTGCATGGTTTTCTACCCTGCCCATTCCCATTGGACTCAAGACTGTTTATGAAATGAAAAATAAATACAAAACAGGCAACATTTAACTCATTATCTAAAAGGCAGCATGTATATCACTGGGGAGAGCCAGTTTTTTTCTAGTGGTTAAGACCTCAGTCTAGAAACCGGGAGACCTGGAGTTCTAGTCCTGCCTTAGTCATGAAGCCAACTGGGTGACTTTGGGCCAGTCCCTCTCTCTCAGAGGTTGTCCCTAGGAACAAACCACTTCTGATTTGGCCCTGAATGCTTTGCAAAACAGCCAGGTCTTCAAGAATTTACAAAAGGCAGGAAGGTTTGGGATGTTCCATATCTCAGGAAACAAGGCATTCTACAGAATAGGCATTTCAATGGGCCTACTGTCCCTTGATTTCACATGAGGTGGGGACCCTCAGTGAAATCCTTCCCTGCAAGAATGCCTAGGGAGGGACAGCTCTTGCTGTGAGAGATGGTTCTGTGCTATTGTACATTTAACGTTGTTAACAGTTCTTTCTTTCTTTTTTTTTACAACCTAAGGGATGTGCGAATCTCAGGTAAGGATGGAAGCACATTTGTGCTAATTGATAAACATAATATTTTCAGAAATGGGGGGACAACAATTGATTGTTGATCTTTTTCCCCATCCCTTTTGTGGAATCCTGACTGCAACTTAGCATCATTCTGTATCTGATCAGACCTAATGTGCATGTCTGTAGTCCACCTGAGATATTTTAACTGATGCAGATATGGTGTAAATACCAGCCATTTTCCTACTCTTCTCCCACTGCTTTCTGCTTTTTTAACCAACATGACACTCAAAAGTTCACACATTGTTCTAGAATCTTAATACGGTAAATTGTGAAAGCAAGAATACCCACTGATCTGCCTAAGGTAGGCTTTATACCACTAGTACTGGCGATTGGGTTTTATAGCACCTGAGCAAGCAATAGGACTTCATTCCATAGCCAAAGTATTACTGTAAATTTAGCAAGAAGAACAGAATCAACAGCATTGTGTTTATACTGGTAACTAGTGGGCTGCAAAGAATGTGAATGAAGTGTTAGGATCTAAATTCAGAACGCTGCTCATCTGTGAGTGGCCTTGTGCCAATCAACATCCCTCAGCTTAATCTACCTGCTAAATTTATTGCAAGACTGAAAGGCACAATTGCCCTAACTTTAGTTCTATGCTCAGTGGAGAAAGAACAAGAAAAAAAGACAATACTATGTGGGATATAGGAACAGGAAAAAAAGGTTCAAGGCCACCTTCTGCCATGGAAACTGATTGGGTGATGTTGACCAAGTTATTCTCTTTCGGTGTTATGTACCTCACAGGGTGGTTATTGTGGAGAAAACTATTTAGAGAACTACATATTGTACATGCTGCCTTAAATTTCTGAAGAAAATACATACACACCAAAATACATTTTTCCTTGATTTTACCAAAGGTCCCTATGTGCTATCTCCCTTCTGTTGCACTGCACCCTGCTTAGGACCTTGAATCAAATAAAAGCTCCAATGTGAACAAATGTGATGAGTCAACTGGTGTAGGAGTCACAATTGTTGCTCTTAAGGCTAAACTGCTTTTTGCTTTTCTTTACAAGGCAGGGCTTTGGTTCCTTAACAAAAATACATAACAAAGCAATATTCTGTTTCATAATAACAGAAATACAACATCCTTAATTGTTTTATTATATTTACATTTATTGTACTTAGTAATTAAAATTAATAAGACACTCTAGTACCTTAAAACTCCTCAAATCCATCTTAGATGAAAGAATAAAATTATTAGCCCAAACAAAATGATATGGTGTTTCTAGAAAATCACTTGATTTTGGAAATTTTGAAATGTATACACTTTGAAAGTTTGCCGTAAGACTTTCTTTTCCTTTTGACCTCAAAGAGTTAAATCTTGGTTTCATGCTTCAGTTAAGTTAAGCATGGCAGTTTGACTGCCAAATCTCCTTCAAACAAAGTAATTAAACTCAGAATGGGATCAAGACCCACTGTTTCCATTTGAAGTGTTTAATCTTGATCTTATAACCTGAATTTAGTTGCTTGTTCCTAGTCAGTAGCTAAAGCACCCCAACTCTTTTTGCATTTCCAATTCTATGAGCAGAATTTCAAAAAAAATACTAGGGAGGTATATATTTTTTCATAAACCATAAGCAGCACATAGAAGTGGGGGATGGGGGAGGAGGGGAGGAGAACAAATTATAGCTTTATGGGATGACTCCAGGCACATTTCTGATCCTATTTCACAATTGGGAACAATACTTCACCAGGTGTTCACCAGGTGCTTGGGAGTTGCACCTTCCCATATTACTCAATCACTACGGCTGAAAACTCTGGGACTCATCTGGAGAACACCAGGTTGGGAAGAGCTATTATAATTACTCATATTATAAAAGTTTCATATTTATTCATTTTAATGCTGAAAATATGCTGAAAGATCAGCCAGGGAGCTTTTTAAAACATGGGAATTAAAATAATGTTAGCAAAGGCTGCTTCGTATATTATTTTTTTAAAACAAGCTCATGAGATACTTTATTTGCATTCCAATGGAAAAAATGGGATTCTAAAAAGACATGTTTGTAAGTATATATGTGTAGACCCAGGTGATGAAAGTGAAATGGATCTGATTCCCAAAACGTTTAACCTACATTTTAGAATGAAAATATATAGGATCTAATAAGGCTACTCCTTCATAGTATGATAGTTTGAAGGATTGGGCAACAAAATATAGAAGAGTCCACTGGGCACAAAAGGTGGGGAGGCGGACTACAGAATATTCATTCCAAGTTTATTTCCTGCCTTCTGAGTGGAACCTATTTATTTCATGGATGCTTACTTACCTCAGTCCAATTCCACTTTTGAATTCCTAAATGGCTTGGGATTCAAGTATGAATGTGTGAATGTGTATGTATTTAACAGCATTTGTAAGTTGCTCCAATCCTGAAGGACTCTGGGTAATGTACACCAACACAGAAAACAAAATATCGCATCAAAACATAAAGGATATCTAAAGGAGTGCCTCTTTTTTCCAGCTCTCTCAAGATTTTGGGCAGTGTTGAGGATTTCATGGTGGTCAACCATGAAATCCTACCCCAGTATATCTCAAGATTTTCTTCTGAGTTCCAAGTCTAATGGCATATTTGCACTGTTTAAGCTGTTTCTGTCCTGTGTCATGATGGCTTGACTTCAAGTTAGTTTTAAAAAATCCTGTCTGGACTGAAACACTTTGCTTGCAAGGTGTATTGTTCAGACTGCAGGCTACCACATCCTCCCATTGGGCAATTTCTCTGCTGCTGTATGCTCCTACCTTTCTCTTCCAGGAAAACAATGGCTGGTCACGTTCCTTCTGGTGGCCAGGTCTTCCTGGACAAATACATTTTTATATGTGCCTGAAGAGGGTCTTCACAGTTGCCATAGACTTTCTGAAGTTGAGGAAATTTACTGGAGGAAAGCTAGTGTCAGCTAGTGTCAAAATATCCCTCCACTACCTTTCAGAGATTATTTCTTCATACTGAAAATTCTTATACCAGGAAGGCTTCAGTGGAGGACTGATGGAAATTGGAAGAGAAATTAGAAAGGGAGGCTTGAAAATCCAAAGAACACTTGTCATTCTCATTCTCAGCCTGAAACACGATAGAATTTAGACCAGTCTGAGAACTAGTCTGAATCTAATCTCTTTCTCAAAGGGATCCCTAGGATTGAAAGCTCTCATGAAAATGATAAAAGCAGCATTGCAATGCTGAGCTCTACTTTTCGTACACGTGTACAGCATCACGTGACATGTACAAAGTGGTGGAACTTGCATCAGATAGCGTCACACTATTTTTGTCATTTGCACCTGTGTCACATGCATCTGAGTGAACACCTCTGCTTTTTCTTTGTGTGCCATAAGAAGGAAACACTTTTTAAATTCATTTATGCACTGTCAGAAAACAAAACAAATAAAACATGAAGAGTCCTAGCCATAGAAATGGAAGTCCCACATACCAAGAAACGCTGATAAGATGACATTCCTTCATTTGTTTAAAATTGCCATATGGAAAAGAAATCATGTCTGTAACTGTATACATTTTACCCAGAAATAACTCCCATTATACTCAGTAAGGCCAATCCTTAATAAATATGTCCAAGACTGGACATGAACTCTTCTTGTCTAAATAATCTCAAATTGCCAAGAAACAGTGAGAATACATTCTCTTAGCACCAGAATAAATTTGAAAAAAAGAATGACAAAGTCAGAAGGTTATTCTATCCTTAACAATAATGAATATTAGGAATCAATATTCTCTTTAAAACAGGATAAGAAAGATCCCAGGTTTCTAAATATTTGATTGTTCAAAATGTTTTTCAACCTGGGTTTGTCATTGTACACATCAGTTAGCATTTAATATGCTTAAATCTTTTTGTTCACACAATAAGATAATAAAAGTTAACAAATTTTATTGCTTCCTTGATCCTGTCTGAGTTTCTGGATTAAATGAAAAATCAGAAACTTCTTATTCATATTTTCAAGAGAAACTAAATCAAAATCTGAGCATAATCAGTACCACCCAATTCCTAAGCCTCTTCCTTTCTTTTTCATATGCATACCAGTCTCCTGTTGCCCTTGGGGTCATGACAAGCAAGATGGAGGAGGGTATCTCTTTTTTTTCTCAAGCAGCCAATTAAAAAATACAGATTTCTAAGGCTAGTATCAATAAAATGGGCCTTTGGAAAACTGGATTTCTCAGGAGAAACTATCTGACATTCTGTTGCAACTGCTAATGGAAAAACATCAGTAACCAAGGGTAGGGGAGGTGTAAGCCCATTGTATTAAAAAATAGTACTGTGGAAACCTATTCTGTTGGCTGACTGACTGTTCTAGGAGCCTAGGAGATTCTTCTCTTTCACCCATCGCTTCATACCTTATCTCTTTTATTTACATTTTATGCAATTTCTTTGGCCAATACTGCATTATCTTCTATCTGGTTAAAAAAAATGAAGCCACTGAAGTGGTAGATGGCTTCTGCCTTTTAGGATTGACTATCAAGTAAAAGAATCAGCAGTGAAGAAATACAGTACACCACAGACTTGGTAGAGCAGCCATGAAAAAGACATTGGAAAAGATATTTAGATACCATGACATATCTATACATACAGATATCAAAATCATGCAGGCAATGTTTTTCCCTATTGCAGTCTATGGCAGTGTTTCTCAATCTTGGCAGCTTTAAGATGTGTGGACTTCAGCTCACAGAATTCCCCAGCCAGCATTGCTGGATGTGGAATTCTGTGAGTTGAAGTCCACATATCTTAAAGTTACCAAGGTTGAGAAACCCTGGTCTATGGAAATGAAAGTTGGACTTTGAAGAAGCAGGATAGAAAGAGTGTTGAAAATTTTGAACGTTGGTACTGGGCAAGACACCTGAGAATACCATAGATAGCCAAGAAAAGAAATAAATGAATCATAGAACAAATCAATCTAGCATTCTCACTCAAGGCACAAATGATCAGGCTCAGTTATCATATTATGGACACATTATATCTTTCTGGAGAAGTATATAATGCTGGAAAATAGAAGAAGAGAACAGCTAGTACCAAGATGGGTGCAGTTGCTCCAGCTCATGAAAATAATTTCCTCATGTGTTAGAACGGCTAAGCAAGAAACTCACATTTTTCCTGCTTGTCCAGACAGAGGGGGAAAGAAAACTCAGAGAACATGTGACAAGGATTCATGCAAAAGGTTTTCTGGATAGGCAGCTTGTCCCCACAGAGTGGGGAAAATGTGAGTTTTGGGCTTAACTTTAATTGTATTGAAAATGCTGAGACTTAAGTGCCTAATGAAGAATTTAATTTCTATTGCTTTCTTTTTTAATAGAACTTTATGTGCACAACTGTAGTTTATGGATGAAAATTTCTCTCAATTTTTATATGCACATATACCTATTTAATTCACTAATACTCTCGGCACAAAACTTATTACATCATTCAGTTTTAAAAAGAAACTGGAGAGTTTAGTATTGCAATCAATGCCTCTTAAATCATAAACTCTTTAAATTGTTTTAATTATGTATGTGTGCACCATTTCAAGGATATTTTTGAAAAGGGGGTGGGGATAAATAAGGGAAAAAAAAGTTCTCTAAGCACTCGTATTTTCACCATCCACATTCAAAAGGGTATCAAGCTATTTCTTCTTATGTCCTCAGTTCTTTGAATTAAGCAACCAGGACCAAAGTTTCTAACCTTTTATTAACAAGAAATGCCATCCAGCTCAAAGGCAATTCTTTATGTGGAAGATTTTTGTCTGTAAATTCTTGCATTCCAAAATCACTGCATTTCTCACAAATTTCAATCTAACTTTGGTTTAATTGTACTATTTAGAGCAGTGTTTTCCAAACTTGGCAACTTTAAGATGTGTGAACTTCAACTCCCAGAATGATGGCTGGGGAATTCTGGGAGTTGAAGTTCACACATCTTAAAGTTGCCAAGGTCGAAAAATACTGATATAGAGTGTATTCTTGAATTTTTTTCATCAGGGTGATGAGTCAAGCCAGTCTTATTTGAAAGTTAAGAGCAAAAGTTAAGACTCCTGTTTCATTTAATGTTACTGTGACTTACTATATTCTTACTTCTGTTGAAATAATACAGCGACTTTGAGACCCATTGGTACATCCTGATTACTAACTACTTTGATATTTATCATTTTGAAGGACTAGCACTATGAATTATTGTCAGAAGTGGTTCTTGCCTAATTTAGACAAAAACTCTGAAATTACCAGAGCGTTAAGTTAGTGCATTGATAAACACACCAAGATTTACTTCACAGCTCATGGGAAAAATTTCACCTGGTACAAATGCTGCATATGCTTTAATAACTCCTTGGCTTTCTGCAATGGAGAAACTATGAAACTTTCTTTTGCACGCTCAAGTACATTAAGAAACAAATTAGTACAAGCCAGAAGGTCTTTCAAAGTCCATCTCATATGTTCCTAAATTCATTCAAAGATGATATATATTACACATTCTAATGGCAAACTACATGCCTGTGCCTTGCTCTTTATTAGTTTTCAGTGTTTTCTACATTTAATAATATAATCAACAGAGCTTTACACTGCGCTGGTATGAAAACAATAATTATCTTTTTGACAAACAGAAATTTATGGAATATGCATACATATCATCTAAAGCCTGATTTTGATCACTAAAAGTACTGCATCTTGCGTTAAGGTTGAGAGGAGACCAAAAAAAAAAAAAAAAAGGAATAAAATGTGTTGGAATAAAGGGCTAAGAAAATTCAACAAACTAATGAGATCATGTCCCTGTGTTACTGACAATCCAGTGAAGCAACAGATTCATTAACCTAAAGTAACAAGCTTGTTTGGATTAAGTTTATAGAAATTTGGAAAGCTGAAGCATTGTAGATATTATATGAAATTAGAGCAAAATGTTAGAAAGATAAATATCATTTTCTGAATTAATTGTGTTTGATGGGCAAAAATGGATGTTTGAACAATTTCTATGATTGCTCATACATTCTGTTAAAACTGGGAAGAAAAAAATAAGCCAAATATATGTATTTGTTCTTTATTGAGCAGTGAAATACAATTGAGGTAAGGGAGATTTTCTAAATTCTGGTTAAAGCATCATCCTAAAATAAGCAGTGGATAGTGGAGTCCTTGATGCTCTCTGAGCTTGGTTGTTTGCTTGCAAATGTTTCATTACCCAACTAGGTAACATCATCAGTGCATGTTACCTAGGTGGGGAATGAAATGTCTGCAAGCAAACTAATGATGTTTGAACACTGATGATATTATCTAGTCAGGTAATGAAACATCTCCGAGCAAACAACCAAGCTCAGAGAGCACCAAGGACTCCACAGTTCAACCCTGAGCTACAGATATTCTCTTCTCTTGGAAGCAGTGGATAGTTACAATATGGGCATAGACGACAAGAGACATTTGGATTCCATCTCTGGTATGGCTTGCTATTGCTGAATAAATTATTTTAATTTGCAGATCTATCATGTAATAATGTGATGTGAATAATCTTTATTTTCTTATCTTACGTGAGTTGTTGTTAGTTAATTAGTTCAAGAGGAACTCTGAGACACTCTGAAGATTTAAATGCCTAAATGAGTCTCAGGATGAATGCAATAAAATAATAATTGCTCAGAATTGAGCAGTCCCCAATATATTGCTGCCATATAAGGCAATAGGACTGATGAATGAGAAGTAAGAATGCCCTTGAGAACAAACTGTGATTTTGTTGGGAAAACAGTGCGTACTTATGCATTCAATATTTTTATATGGAGTTCCTGTAGTCTGGGTTAAAATGACTTCAGCAATCAATAATCAAAGGTAGAGAACTGATTTTTAGAGCTTTCACAGCATGTAATTTTATTGGTTCCTAGAGCTGCATGTATTATAAAATCTCCCCGCTTTGAAAATCTTTTAGGAAGAAGAGTCTAATTTTTGCTGTTGTTGTTTTTGTAATTAGTTTGTTCTGTCTATTGGTAAGCTGCTTTTCCAACAAAATATATTTTACCCACATTTCAACTCTTGTATATTCTAGAGTGGAATAATTAATAAAAGACTTATAAATCTAATATATCATCATCATCACCATCATCACCATCAATGCAATTGCAAAAGCTTTATAAATATTGTAATACTGTGCTGCTTACCATTTCCAGTTCTTTCTAAAGCAACTGTTATGAATTATCACAATTCAATATCTGTTGTTCTCTTGAATTCTTCCTCCCCAATTTTCTTTTTTTAATTCTTGAAATCTGAGAACTCAGAATGGAATATCACCTCACACACAAGTTGCTAAGAAGAGCAAGCATCAACCAGGAAAAGTTCTCTCCCCATTTATGGATGTCATTATTATTTTGAAAAACAGCACTTTTATTATTTATTTACTACTAGAATTTAATTCCAGTCTACTCCAAAATGGCTTCAGAGATTGCCTGTCTTTTCACTTATAGTAAGAAGTCTAGGTGACATTTAAGGACAGCCTAGGCCAGATAGCAAATTACAGTTTTTCAACAAATTTTGAATGAAAAATACATAATAAATGATCAGAAAAAACCTACCACCATTACTTTGTCTCTTTGGTCAAGAACATGTATTAAACCTTGGGAACGTGCCATATCTATGATATATACTTCTCATGGTTTTTTTGGAAACAATTTTGGGATCCATGTCCCTATCAAGAAAGAATCAGGCAGAGAAATGTCCTGCACTTTTTTCCCTACCAGTTCTCATTCAATTTGATTCAAGAGGATTGCTTTAGAAATGCATTCAAAAGAAAATAGAATTTCCAAGAATATATTATGAGCAAGGTACATCGAGGTGGCCCAGGAATGTGTCTAGGTGCTCTATCTTTCATTGTATGATCTGTTCTACAACCACCTGAAACTGCCTGGCTTCTCATCTCTCCATTAAAGTATTGAGAAATCATTGGAGAATTTTTTCTCCTCCTGGAGAACTTTGGGAAAATCAGTCAACTAGTCTCTCAAGCCACAAGTGAGGTGGAGATTTAATGGAGACCATTAAAATCTCTTTCTAACTTCTTTTTTCTCTTGAAGTACAGAATTGCTGAGAACCAGAGCAGTATATGAATCTTTTTAGTCAGTGACGGCTAGTAAGGATTGCATTTCCCACTGATTTTTTTGATAATTTATCATTGGAACTATTTTAAGATATTTGTCTATGTGTGTCAACATCTCATAATAAACCATAGTATACTCTTTTTTTCAACCAATGAAGGCCCAAGTACCAATGTTTGAATAAAAATATATATAAGTGTGTATTATTTGATAAGACATTGCTTATGTGATGGAATGGTTTGGTGAAGGCCACGCTTGGGGAGCTAAGCATTTCCTTAGCCCCCAGCAGGAGCATGGGAAGATTAAGAGGATGAGACTGGCACCACCCTAAGGAATTTGCGATGTTTGCTTGCTGGCTTGGGAAGTTTAGATTCAGTCTGGCGAGATTCTGTCTTGTGGGTGAAAGCTAATAAAAGCTATCAAACTAGACCTGCACTGTCTCATGGAGTTCTTTGGGCTGACCCTGACAGCTTGGGACAGAAATAGTTAAATATGTGTGCACTCTGAGATTGGAATTTTATCCACTGGAACTTATTGAAGAATCATGTGAAAAAGGCCCTTTCTCAGTATTAAATGCAAGCTCAGTAGAAATGTGGGGATCTTAATCAAGGAATTTCATTTGGTATGATTGGTTTTCTGGTTTTAATGCACTGAATATTAGCATATAGGCTATGAGACCACTAATTTCTGGAATTTTCCTTTTCCCCCAAAGCCTGAACAGTAAATCTTCATTTTTTGTCTTTGTTTTTTTGAAACTATATGATATTTGAGGACATTTTAAGAAATGTTTAATCTCATATATTGACTGATAATGGAGATGCCTATTCTTTCAAGATAGTGTGACTGCACCATCCTTTCTACTGAGCTGTAGAATTAATGAAAATATGGAGAATGTTTTCATGTTTGCTAGTGGAAACCTCCTCTAGAGAATCTCTATTGTTTTTATGATTTAGCAAGAACTACAAGCAAAGGTTTTTTTTATAGCTAATATAAATCCAGTAAATTAAATCAAAGCAGACACTAGACTTCCTGCAGAGCATCTATAGATTTCAGCAGGGAGTGAATTGCTGACAGAAGCCAGCCTACTGAAAAAGCCTCCTTTGGTGTGATTATTTTGGGACCATGGGAAACCTTTCCTTGTTACTTTGGAACAGGAGCTTTGCTGGCTCCTCATGTTATATTCCCTGAGAAGGGGAGTAGGTTCCTATGTGGTCATCTGTACCACCTGAGCCACAAGCCAATCTGATCTTTTGTGCAATATGAGTCATTTCAACAGTTATCTGAAGAGTTTATCAAAAATACCTTAGGTTTTTTTCCCCTAATATTTATCACTGAATGGGATTGGGGAGGGGGAATTTGCCTTACATTTCTTGTTGAAAAATGTGAAGAATAACTGTTGCTGGCAGGGGCTGCTTGCATGCTGAATTTAACCTTATTTATAACACCTAAATGCAAGGTGAATGGACTCAGTTACTGTGACAATGAGTGCACCTTTGGAAGATCTGAAAGACCAGGTAAGGGATAGATCAACATGGAGAAAATCTATCTATGTGGTTGCTAGGAGTCGAAAACAGCTTGATGGCACATAATCAATCCTAAATAGGCCCCTTTTTTTCTTTCTTGAGGACAGAATTATTAGTTGACAAAAGGTCTGGTGGCAGCAATCACCCAGCAATGATGACATTGTGGCAAAGAGTTGTCTTCAAACAATCCAAGCTTGCAAAGATATATTTGTTGATGTAATAGTATAGATGCATGCCACACACACATATACACATATATCCCAATCATTGATGATATTATCTGGGGCTGTGGGTATGAGCATAAAGAGAGGACCTGATGAACATAAAAGCAAGGAGTACGGATGACAGAGAAAGTGCCTATGGATACATTGGAGTTTCCAGTGTAATGCCTGTGTACCAATGTGATAAGACAGAACAAAACATTACCAAAAGGATAGAAATCATTAAAGACATTCTCCTAAAACATGTTGTTGAACTTTTCTGAACTGATCACAATTCATACACTGCTCTTCTAAATCTATTATACTGGTTGTCTGGTATAACTGGGTTGATTTGCTAGCATCACTACATTGCTTGGTCTTCGTAATATTAACATGATTAATATTGGGTAATTAAGTAGACGTGCATAAGAACGATTTCATACACAATTAGTTCAAGCCATATTGAATTAAGATCTCTAGACTTTAAAAGATATATTCCAGATCAGCTTGCTCCAGGATGTCTTGAACTGACTGGAAAGATCAGAATTCACTGACATCTGAAGACAAAACATTGAACCATCTTGGTTTGCAGTGAACCATCTTCATTTGGCAATTATATCTCCAGTAATAATTGGGAGCTTTGTAAGCAGATGAGTGGTAACATATGATAACTTGTACCTCTGGACAAATAATCAGCCCTACAGGGTAGACCAGTGTTGTCCAAACTTGGCCACTTTAAGATGAGTGGACTTCAACTCTGGCTGGGGAATTCTGGGAGTTGAAGTCCACTCATCTTAAAGTGGCCAAGTTTGGACAACACTGGGGTAGACCAAACTAAGAAACCAGTGTCATATAAGTCAGAACTACTTTTGTTGTAACAGCGGTAGTAACAGAATCTTGTAACTCTGAATACGTTTCCTTCCTCCCCCACTTTATCTTTGTGTGAACTAGGGAGGAACTTGTCTTTTACTCAAATTAGTTTCTCGGAATGGGCTCAAGCTCTACTTACCTGACCATTGACTTGGTAGTGGATCTTCCTCCTGCCCTTCAAGGCCATTCCTATGACCTTTACATTGTACTTATAATCACTAAAACCAAGTTGTACATTTGTCTATTTCTGGTCTGTACTTTTGTTCCAAAATGTTAATTTTTCCTCACAAATTTCTGAGTTGTATGCATTGGAGAAAAGGTTTCTGCTCCTCCATCCACTTGCTGAGGGAATATGCATGTGAAAGGGGAAAAGCATGTACTTTTAACAGTCTCATCATCATTTGTTTTTCAGCCATTATATAGCCGGCTATATTGTCTAATAGCATACCAAGATTATGGGTCATCCCAGATCAAAGTGGCTCTAGATTTTAGGAAGTGGATTGAAAAGTGGATCCCATCATCTGGTTTGTTGACCCTTAGCTGCTTCAGGCACCACTGGTTTGCTACCTTTTGTCATTACCTTAATTTCCATAAAAGTTAGATCACGAGTTTTGCAGGACTTTCAAGGGCCTGTGGCTAGGTACATTTCTTCAGGTTTCACTGTTGTTCTATAATATCAACATATATCAAAATGAAACACTATATTTGGCTCCTAACAAACTAGCTTTAATCATCAGCAATAATAATTTTTGGTAAAAGGAATCAAGTTTTTTATTGTTAGCTCTACTAAAGCACTTTTGTTTAGCAGGCTTCTATTTAAAGTCGCTACATTCTTAATGTGAGTAATTTGGAGGCATCCTTGGGAAGCAAAAGGGAATATTGTTGCTTAAAGCACGGCTCTCCTTGCTTAAGCTGGGCAGCTCTTGAAAATCCATGCTGTTTTCTGCTTTTGAACACTGTTGCAATTCTCAGAAGGGACTTGATGGAAAAATTATTATTAAGCTTTGATACAGCATTTAATCTCTTTCCCATGACCTCAATTAATAGCCAACTTAACCTTTCCATACAGAAAGCTAAGTTATAGCTTAGACCATGTTATCCCACATGGCATTTTATTGCCTACTGCATAATTAAAAAGCAAAAGAGCAGAACTTGGCTGACATCATCTTGAACTGACAATGGAGAACAAAAAGCTTGTATGTATATATTTTTCATAGATCATATGATCTCAAAGCAGAAATGCAACACATTTAAACATGTTTTGATAAAACAATTTTACAAAAAAAGCCCATCAAAAAAATTCTCATTTTAAAAACCACAAAGCATCTTAAAACTTTTTTTACACAGGATAAAGCGACCAGAATATCAACAGCAAAACAGAAAAGGCAGTTTCACAAATTTAACCAATGGCTTGTATAAAATAGATGTGTCTTGAGGTTATCACTGAACAATTACACAGCTGGAAGTAACCATATATTTTAACCAACTAACTCATTCAAAACCCATCACTCAAGCACAGCAGAAAGAATTGGGAAGGGGTACAAAGAAGGCTGAGCTAGGAGAAATAGGGCATACTACTAGGTTTTGGTTGAGGTGCAGAAGGAATAAAGAGGAGATCCATAATTTTCCTCCTAATTTACTTTTGACGATATGTAGCACATGAATAGTCTGGGAGAATTAAGATATATTATGGATTGGAAAGTTGAGAAAATATGCTACATAGGATCAATCAGATTTTTTTAGTGGAAAGGAAACTAAACTAAGCCCCTTTTCTCCTTTCTATCATTTGTTCAGTGAAATCTGTTGCAAATCTGTTGAGTGGAATGATGTCCTGAATGATGTGAAGAAGCAGCTGTGCACAAGAATTTTGAATGGAGACAGAACAGAGACAGTATACCAACCCCTGGCCACATTTCTAGCATTTGAGCTGTATAATGAGGATAATAATCAGCCATATTAATTATATATCTAATGGAATTGGGGGGGGGGGCTGAACCCAAAGTATAGAACCCCTTAACTACACCCATTGGGCCCGAAGAATAATGTCAGTATTTAAATCTGCCAAATTGCCTTCTCTAATTCAAAAGCATAAAAAGTCCTTATGGTCAAAAGGGTTTTTTCCAGCTCACATTTTTGCCAATACAACAATTAAAGCACTATTTCCAAAGTCGCTAGTAACCAAAACAGCGAACAAGGAACTCCAAATTGAGCAGTGGGAATCAAAAATTCCTAAAACAATTGAGATTTAAAAGGTCCTCTGACCATGTTTCCTGTAATAAAATACAATCCAAAGAAGTTAGAAGGTTAATAAAATCCGCAGCTGGTCTCGATTGACAGAGTTGTAAAAGAATCTCAACAGCCATTAGAAGCTAGTGGTGAACAGCGGGCCCAAGTTTTGAACTCTTCAACCCATAATTTCTGAAACAATTCAATAGAAGGGGATCTCTTTCATTCCTTTGGAACTCTATCCACCTTGGAGCAACAGATGATTATAGAGAGTACACAAAAAATAGACTCTAAACTATAAGAGAAAATGCAACTCCCTGTCCCTCAGCGAACAATAAAGGTACTATGAACCTTTTTTCACCAAAGCCTTATGAGAAGTCTACCTGAACTGCTCTTAAAGTATCAGGGATCTATCAGGCCACTTCCAACTCTCAGGATCTATTGATTGATCTGAATACCACAAACATGGAAGCTGATCATTCTACATCAAAGGTCATACCACCAAATGGGTGTATATTTGATGACCCTTCTAATTCTTTGGATCAGATAACTGAATTGGACTGACTAGAATCTTATACCCCTTCTGGACTCCGAGTGGTCTCTTGGAATATAGCGGGGTGGAAAAACAAAATGTATGACCCGGATTTTATTAACCTTCTAACTTCTTTGGATTGTATTTTATTACAGGAAACATGGTCAGAGGACCCTTTAAATCTCAATTGTTTTAGGAATTTTTTCCTCCCAGCCTATAAGCTACAGTGCAAGGACCGCTCTACGGCTGGTTTGGCAATTTTAGTAAAAGCTAATCTTGGCCTAAAGATTTTATCCCTAGACCCATGCCCTCCAATAGTACAAGCTCTTAGGCTGGTACTATCTGTTACAAATTTAATCATTGTCAATGTTTACTTACCTCACTTTGTGGTAGGTGGTGAACACTTTGTTAAGTGGGATAAACTATATATTGCTTCTAACTAAAATGTTTCCTGCTGATCAGCTTCTTATGGCTGGGGACTTCAATACCAGAATTGGAGAGAACACCCATGACTGGCTTATGAAGTCTGGCCTTAATGATGAAGAGCTTTTACCGCCGATCTTGTGCTTACCTCGTTCATCTAGCGATGCAGCTTTTAATATCGCTGGGAATAAAATGTTAGAGTTTTGTATTATGCATAATCTTATCATTTTAAATGGTTTATGTCTTTTCCCAGGCTAAAAGTGAACTCAAGGGGTTCACTTTTAGATCTGTTCGAGGTCAAAGTGTGATTGATTATGCCATTTGTTTGCCTACCTTACTGATAGATATTATCTCATTCGATATTGACATTCGCACTGAAAGTGACCGTCTACCTTTGGCTATAGTTTTAAAGTGCAATCTGTCAAACTTCGAATGAGTACTGTTTTCTGACAGTCAAGACTCAGAGAATATCCTCAAAAGAATTAGCTGGTCTACAGCCCTAGAAAGTGAATTTCATACCTTACTTGGGTCAGATCCAATGATAAGGCTGCAATCAGATCTAATCAAGTCAAATTCAATTGAAGAAGCTCTCCTCATTTACTCTAGTTTAATCAGTAATTGTAGTTCTAAAGCCAAACCTGTAGTCAGCGGCTTAAAACCCACTACCTGGTTTGATCAGGAGTGCTATAGTGGGAAAAAGAGATTGAGATCCAAATTTAAAGAATTATGTCAACCTGGGGACTCCAGTAAATATAATGAATTTTTAAAATATAAGAAAATGTTTCAAGATCTAATATCTAAGAAAAAGAACTTATACTTTCAAGGCAACTGGGACCCATTGTATAGGGCTATAAAAATTAATGACAGCAAATCTTTTTGGAGATTAACTTTGAGCAATCTCAATCTTCCCTTCACTGACCCTGTGATCTCTCCCCAGCAATGGGTGGGACATTTTTCAACACTGTATGATGCCCCAGTAGTATCTCACATTGAGGCCAACAACCCTATCTCCAGACTAACCACTGTGGCCCCCAGCGAGTATAGATGAAATTACCGAGTTAATTGTCGATCTAAATATAGGAAAATCACCTGGTCCGGACGGGCTTCCAGCCGAGCTATTTAAAAAACATATTAATTGGTGGGGCCAGCTGCTAGCTACTTTGTTTACACTTATTGACCACCATGGTATAGTGCCAAATGCCTGGTTTAACTTGATAATAATCCCAATCTATAAGAAAGGAAGGTTTGATCAGCCTAGTAACTTTTGACTTATCAGTCTCTTATCAATTCTGGGTAAGCTTTATGCTAAACATCTTGAACGCCGTCTAATCAACTGGATGCATTTAAATGACATAATTGGTCCTGAACAGATACTGTAGGCTTCTGTAAAGGAAATTCTGCTATCAACCATTGTCTCATACTGAGTTTCCCTATAGAAAAATATCTGAACCTAGGAAGGAAGAAGTTCTTCATAGCATTTATTGATCTCAAAAGTGCATTTGACCTAATTCCAAGAGATTTATTATGGTCCAAATTGACGAATCAAGGAATTGACCCAAGACTTTTGTTTCTAATAAAGAAACTCCATACGACTACCTCCTGTCAAGTAAAATATTCGTCCAAGGGTCTCTTAACAGAGAGAATATCCATCAAGAAGGGGGTTAAGCAGGGCTCTATTCTTGCCCCCCATCTCTTTAACCTCTTTTTGAACAATTTAGCACACTCCCTTAGTTCTATTAATGGTCATCCTCCCAAGCTTGGCGGCCTTCTCACCCCACTACTACTTTATGCTGATGATACTACAATTCTCTCTTATACGAGAGTGAGTTTGCAAAGATACTTGGATGCATTTTATAACTATTGTCAACACAACTCACTCACTATTTACTCTAAATTGAAGGCAATAACATTTGCCAAAAGATGGCACTTACGGAGATGGTTCATGGGTAACATAGAAACTGAACAAGTCAAATATTTCAAATATCTTGGCCTTACATTTAGTTATAATCTTTCTTGGGTCACCCATCTCAGTAAGACAATTCACCTGGCTAATTATTTGGCTGCTCAGATTAAACAATTTTACTTTGCAAGAGGAAACTAATATGTACCTGCAGCGATTAGAATATTCAACACTAAACCTCTTTCTCAAATTTTATATGGTGTGCCCGTTTGTCTGGGAGCTCTTAACTGTAAAGTAGAGGGTATTCAAACAACCTTCTTGAGGCAGCTTTTGGGGGCCCCCAACTGTGTCTCCTATCTCACAATCTGCTTAGAAACTGGTCAACATCTGATAGAAACCAACACCTGGTTAATAACAATTAAATATTGGCTTAGGACTTTATTTAGAGCTGCTCCTCGTAGCCTGTTATCACACCTTAATATGGATAACTATATTTCGTTCTGGTCTCGGCATATTATGACGAAACTTAAGCAGATTGGGATAGTGATTGATGATTTATATTTATCGGATGAAACCTATGTATTTAGAATGATCAAACAGGGATTTTTAGATTTAGAATATCACAAACTCAGACCTGCTCAACCCCATGTTTGTTCGCCTTCCATGCTAGGTATAGAAATGTATTTGGGTAATATGGCACATTATTTGTATGATCTTGAGGTTCCATCTCAGCGTAGAGCCTTTTTTTTTTGGCCAGAGTAAATTCTTTTCCTTCCAAGGTACTTCTCGGAAGGTATAAACGCATCCCCAACCACGAGAGGCTCTGTTCTTGCAGCACTCCTGATACAATTCACTGCATAATCTGTGATTGTCACCTAGTTGAGGCTCTCCTCTATAAACTGCTTTTAAAACCTTTACAGGGCAAATATCCACCAAATACTGTATCAGCCTGTCGATATCTTTTGAGAGATGTCGTGCCTGAAATGACCAGAATTGTGGCTAAATTCTTGGATGAAGTATTTAAAAGCAAATATAAACACATCTCTCAATGAGTACGGCTTTCTCTTTGACTAATCTTACGATATGTCCATGAGTGTTTTTGTATTTCTGTTTGCTCTTTTCATGCCAATAAAGGTTTGGATCTCTGAATGCATGATCCATGCCTTGTATGTATTAAAAGGTAGAATATAAATCTAATAAACCAACAGTTAAATATTGCACAGAACATAGTATTAAGGAACATATGAAACAGCAGTATACCAGAGTATTGGTCCATCAAGCTCAGCATTGCTAGCAATGCATGTGGGTTTCAAGCTAATATGAAATTATTTTTGGCCCCAGTTGAAGATGGCGGGGAATTGAATCTGGGACATTTTGCTCTGCAACTGATCTGAGACCCAGCTCTTCTCACTGAACAGATTTCACTTGCTACTTCTTGACATGGAACCTTATTGGTAGTGTCACATCAATAAAGGGATTTGTGTAAAAAAAAGATGTTTTCTAACCAGATATTTTTTATAGAAAGGCAGCCTGAACATTGGATGATAAATCCCAGCAAAAGGCTCTTTTGAAACTAGAAAGCAGCTCCTTCAAAAGCTAATGGGAGAGAATTGTTACTTTTATTTTTTGCTTGCTCATTTTTCAGAGGCATTTAATTAGCAATTGAAGGAATTAGGATGCAGAAATGGATTGACCCTTTGTCGGATCCAGCAATTTATGTTCTTAAATTGTGGCACAGTCCTAATGTTTGTACATTTCCCCCTATTTATAAAATGTACAGTATGTTGTATATAAACACAGATGTTGCTTCTATAGCAATATATGAAAAATGACTGATGATCGGCATTCAATTCTGATTACATGTACATTCCCTTTAAAGCAAAGACAGCCTCTGTGCATCTGCAGCAATTTATAGTTGTTTACAGCTTGTTGGTAATTTCTCTTTTCACCTGGATCTCTTCCCTTGGAGTTTAGGAGATGTGAACACGTACTGATTGATGTCAAATGACAAATATTATTAGCAGCCAGGAGTGGAGTGGGGGAGGGTTGCCCAGCTGGAATGTGGATATTAGTCATTTCCATTTTTCACTTATAATTAGGCAATTTCATCCAAGGGAAGTTTTTTAAAAAGAAAAAGACAAGACAGACAGATAGACAGACAGACAGAAAAAAAGCACACAAACTCCCAATAATTAACTTTAGTGGATTTTTTTTATGCTTCATTTGCAGAACCTGCTCCTTATTGTATTCATTAAAAAAGTGCTATGCTGTTATCTGGCCTTGAAAGGAACATATTTCTGTCAAAACCCTTCCAATGAAACTTTTCTCCTGAACAATATTTCTTTATTAAAACATACATATTAAATTATTAATATTTAACATGATACCATTGAGGATCTATTTCCCAAGTAGCTGAAAATGAAATCCATCAAGTTCAGTTTTTTGTAAAAGAAACAGGTCTTGAATTTGCGGGTGCAGATTCTTTTCAATTAGGATTATAGTACCATGGAAGGTGTGATGGAATGGAATTATGAAGGCCACACTCAGGGAGGGAAACATCCTCTTTCATCTCCTGAGGGGCGAGGAAGAGATAAGAGGATGATGCTGGCACCTCCCTGAGGAAATCACTCTGTTTTCACTGGCTGACTGTGGGAACTAAGTTTCAGTCTGGGAAGATTCTTGCTAGAGGTCGCAGGTAATAAACATTGCTGAACTGAATCTGCATGGTCTCCTGGAGTTCCTTGGGCTAGGCCTGACAGAAGGGGAGGTGATAATCCCTTCATTTTCTTTTATTTTTCCCAATGAAAAGTTTCCTTGTCAAAATACTGTCCTGTTAGAACACTCCACTGCTTGATGAATTTTAACCAGAAAAGTTACCGTATTTTTCTGACTATAAGACGATACTTTTTTCTAAAATCCCTAAGCTAAAAATTGAAGGGTGTCTTATTCAAGGAAGTCAGCCAAGGAGAGAACCACGCGGTTGCAAAACTGCCCATACTTTGTCTCTGCAAAGAGGCTTCCTCCTATTGCTAGCCTCCAATCATGAGCGAAATAGCTTGTCTCCCAAACAGACTTTCTCCAATCACGTGCCTGATGTAACTGACGTCAGCTGATGCTGAACAAACCAATTAGAGGAAGGCTGTTTGCAGAGACAAGCTATCTGCAGTTTCACTCGTGCTTGAATGTAATCAGTTATGCAAAAGAGCCTGGAAATAGAGCTGCAGAGAGATGGTTTGGACCTCCTCCCACCGAGTGTATCAGGTAAATGTTAACGAATTACTAAATAAAAATGTGTTCTGCACTATCTTTAAAATATTGATTTCTTAATTTTGGGTTGGAAAAGTGGGGGTCATCTTGTACATGGGGGCATCTTATTGACAGAAAAATACGGTAATATTCCTCAGTATAAGAATATAAGCAAAGCCCTGCTGGAACAGAACTCTGACCAATCTAGTCCAGCAGTCAGGTCTCATAGTGGCCAACCAACTGCACAAGGAAGCTGACTGATCTCCCAGTAGATGGTCTTCATCATAATTTTATTAAAGATTATATTATACAGATAAAACTGATACAATTTATGTAGTATAAACATTTATAAAAAAAGAAAAAAGAAAAGAAAAAAGGTGCAGAAAAAGAAAAAAAAGAAATGCAGAGAAATTATCCACATCACTCTTCTAGTTTAATATTTGTGTGTCTTTTTAAATTATTAAATCATCATCCAGTTTCACTTGTAAATCCATTATTGCCATCTCTTTGTTATACGCTATCATTTTTGAATCCACTTTCAAATCAATTTCATTTTTATTCAATGGGGCTTGTTCCTTTACAGTCACATCTAATTTTTCTGTAATAGTGAATAACTTTATAACTACCTGAACCCATTCATCATAGATCTCTCTTAAAGTAGCCATTGATGCATTTAATTCCTTCTGGTGTCCTCTGGTATCCCACCTTCAAAGTTGTCTTCTCAGTTGTTTCCAAATGTAAACAAAGACATTTCCCCATGGGAAGGATTCTTTCAATTAACTTCAAAGTCTTAAATCAAGTCCATCTGAGCCCTTAATCTGTTTAAAACTTTCTAAAGCCAACACTAATCATTCTTTTGCTGTATATTACAATTTTTTTTTCACAAATCTTTACGCCTGTAGTTAAAACTTCTTTATTTAAAGGATTGAAGAAAACTCACCCAGTGATTTCAATAAAACTAGCTGATCTAAAGGTTCTCAATCTTTAAGAAGCAGAAAAAAAATCCAAAGTGATTAAGAGGTGAGCCTTGGCTGAACCTAGAGTCTGTATAGGCTACAGTAGTAGCTATAAGCTCAGTGAATCCTACGACTCCCAGCCGATTGCAAGCCGACCGCAAAAACACAGTTCCTGCCATCTACTACAAGAAAGAAAGAAAGGAAGGAAGAGAGAACGAACGAACGAACGAACGAATGAACAGCTGTCTGGAGTACATGTGGGTAATTTTAGATCTCTCGTTACTCTGCAGCCTGAATCCAGCGCTAGCCTGATCCCATTAGGTTGTATGAGTAGTTAGGATTTTTGGCACCAATGTGCATCACTTTACACTTGCTCACTTTGAATGATATCCATTATTGTTTTTACCACTAAAAAAACAATAATGGATATCATTTATAATCCAATAGTGGATATCAGGTGTAGCTAACTTCATGTCACTGGAAAACTTGGCTATTGTACTAGTCACACCTGATTCTAGATCCCAGATTAGTTATAAATATGGTAAAAACCACCAGTCCTAGGACAGAACCCTGGAGGACCCCAGTAGTAACATCCCTCCATTGTACAAAATATCCATTTACTCCTACTCTTTATTTCCTTTTCTTTAGCCAGTTGCTTATCCACAAAAGGACTTACCTTTTTATTCCATGGCTGTTACACTTACTGAGAAGTCTTTAATGAGGAACTTTATCCAACGCTTTTTGAAAACCTAAGTAGATTATGTTTACTGCTTGCTCTTATCTACCTCAAAAAATTCTAGTAGATTAGTTAGACAGGACCTTCTCTTAGTGAGCCATATTGTGCATCTTTGAGTAAGGCTGGTGCCTGCAAACATTTAATAGCAGTTTCCATTATTTTCCCCAGAACAGATGTTAAGCTGACAGGCCTATAATTTCCTGGATCTCCCCATGAGCCCATTTTAAAAATTGGAGTTCCATTGGCCACCTTCCAGTCTTCAACTACAGAGGCTGAGTGTAGAGACAGGTTGCATATTTTAGTTTGGAGGTCCACAGTCTCAGCTTCAAGCTCCTTAATAACTTTTGGGTGGATGCCTGGTAAATTGTTGATGTTCAGTTTGTCAATAAGATCCAGTAAATGTTTTAAACAAACCTCAGTGACATCTGCGGGGTGGTCAAAACAGGTAAGAGGGCAGTCTTGGAGTCATGATTGAAGCCCTGCCTCTTATGCACGTGCGTTGATGTCACACACATATGCAAAGGGTCGCAATGCTGTGACTGCCATCTTGCCATCTTTTGATCTCTTGCAGACATAAAAAGATAGAGATCCAAAAACAAAACTTTATTTTCTTCTGGAGTTATACATTTGAAACATGACTAAATTATGGATCCTATTATGTCCTTCTATTTGAAGTGATCCTTTATCAAACAAGAAGGGACATACCAAAACCTAAATCTAATTAGATTTAATTCAAAAGATCTGTCTGTCTGTCTGTCTGTCTGTCTGTCTGTCTGTCTGTCTGTCTATCTATCTATCTATCTATCTATCTATCTATCTATCTATCTATCTATCTATCTATCATCTATCACAGGGTTCCTCAACCTTGGCGACTGGAAGATGTGTGGACTTCAACTCCCAGAATTCCCCAGCCAGCATGGCTGGTTGGGGAATTCTGGGAGTTCAAGTCCACACATCTCCAAGTCGCCAAGGTTGAGGAACCCTGATCTATCACTACCTATATCAAGACAAATGGTTTGGTTTCTGTCACTTTTTCATATTTCAGATCTTAAATTCAGTTCTTCCCATTTCCATATCAGTTTGAGATTTATTTTCTAAAACAACCCTTCAATTTTTTTTTTTTTTAGAAAAATCACATGGAAATACATTCTTTGTGGCCATTTCTCCTTAGGAGATATGCATTTTTGCATGCATTCCTGCTAGATATCAGGGGCATGTGGGGGGAAGGGGCTGCAAATTGGATAATAGTAAATCTGACTCTTTTTTATGAGCATCATGAACTTTACAAAGGGACAGGGCTTTGATTGCATTGTTGTGGCTGCGATCTTGACCTTTTTGACCCACTGGGAATGCCCCTGCCTGATATAACACAGTCTTGTACATTCTTTTTACTGATGCAGTTATGTCTGTGCATGTTTTTCTCCAATATACCTGATAGGGTAATTGGATGTAAAATTCTTCGACTTATGAATCTGAAGGACAATTTAAGCTTTATTTCTGTCTGGAAGTGTGACAGTGGCTTGCATAATGCTATAGGCTTTACAAACCTCTCTTTCCTGAGGATGGCAGGACAGATGACAATTGCCATAAAATCAGACTGGGCATTTCAGGAGGCATCAAGCATAGATTTCTATAATTTGATTCCAGCAAAGCCATTCTTTGGATCTGTAACTGAGACGGTTATTGTTCACAGCAGGCTTATTTGAATGGCAGGTGCAATAAGAAGGAAGTGTTATTAAAGGTGAGCTGGCATGTGCTCGTTGTGGATGAATATCACTACTGTGATCAAAAGGCCATACCTCATGTTTTTATTTTTTAATCTTTCACCCTGGGATTTGATGCAAATACCCTGTTTCTCAGCAGAGGTGATACACAATTTGATTTATTCTATCATAGACTTGAAGAACTGAAATTTATTGTTAATTAGGAAGGAGTGACTATGCTAATATCAAGCCAGTAGCTATACCAGGTTAATATGGTTTCAGAGCTCTCTCCAGTTATTACAGTCCTGTTTTATTATGGGGCACAGCTGGCTTATTCATCTCATGCAAGTGATTCACTGCGGTAGAGACTGCTTGTACACTGGCGAAAGAGAGGGACCCCAATTTGCATACCATTTGCTTTTGGTAATTTAGGTATCACGTCTTACAATAGCTATACAAAAACACATGGAATAATAGAAGGAAATGCTAGCGTGGTATAATGGTTAAGGATTGGGGAGACCTAGGTTCAAATCCACCTCAGCCAGGGATATTCACTGTATCACTCTCTCACAGCCCAACCTACTGTATCTCACAGGCTTGTTGCTGTGGGTTTAAAAATGAAGAAGAATCCCTGTGTAAGCTATCCTGAGCTCCTGGTGGGTTATAAACATAACTAATAAGTGCATTTGTTTACTTATTGTTCAGAGGTATCTCAAAACCTCTAATGGTTCTTCTACCTAGTCTACATCTGGACTAGGACCAGACAGATCTTCAAATAAAGGCTGCCTTCAGAATGACAACTGTCCTCTGACAACTCTTCAAATACATAACTATCTTGTGTAAAGTAGGAAATATGGCCACTAACTGGCCATGGCAGATATACAGTTTTTTTATTTTAATTGTATGCTTTTCATCATCTTCTCTGAAAGGGATTAATAAAGTTTAACTTCAGTTAGGTCTATATTAGTAGAGGGGAAGGTCTTGTATTTAAAGAACTCGAAATCAAAATAAAGCTGGCCATAGAGAAATGCAGTGGTTAATACAGTGTTGTCCAAACTTGGCCACTTTAAGATGAGTGGACTTCAACTCCCAGAATTCCCCAGCCAGCATGGGGAATTCTTAAGGTGGCCAAGTTTGGACAACACTGGGTTAATAGAATGTCCCCACATAAATATACTGTATTCTCTCCAGTACTTTCCCCATTTTAAAGCTATTTCCTTAGCTTGGATCCTCCACTTGACTACAGATGACATCAGTAATCTTAGACAGTTTCAAATATTTTTTTTAAATCAAAATGCAGTTATCAGAGAGTCTAGTTAAGTATTAGCCAGAATTTAATTTCCATTGGTATTAATTTTAGGAAGACATTTGAGCACAAAAAGCTTTTAGCTCTTTCAGGCACTTGATCATCACCTGCAAATGTCAGCGAATGCACACAAGCTCTTTCCTTTTTCGATCCGGCTGAGTCAAAATCTGGGATGGACAATGATAGATCTCTACCATAGGAGAACTTATTACAATAAGTTTGTAATGGCCTTTGTGGCAGAAGGAGTTACAGTGAAAATTAGTTACAATGCTAATAGGATTATTTTACAAAATATGGTGAACATGTAAATTGGAGAAATTGGAGAAAATCATTATTTGTAAAGCATTCTTGTTGCCTTCTAGATTTTGTCTTTAGTTATTTGCAGAGAAAGTAATTTTAGAATTATAGTCTACCTTTTGGTAACGGAGCTCTAACTTCCCCTAACTCATATCTTTGAGATATATTAGATGAGATGGCATATAATTACCAGTTAGTATAATCAATGGATAAGATGGCCAGGGATTATGGGAATGAAAATCCAACACAACTGGAGGCGACAAAACTGAACAAAACTGGACCACTTATTTATTGAACTTTTTTATTTGATCTGCTCTTTCTGATACTGTTGTGATAGAATTCATCTACTATTCTCCTTTTTGGGCGGGGGGTGGGGGTGGGCGGCTTTGAATAGCTTGACAATGACTTTACTCCCAAAAGTGAAAAGGTGTAGCTTTGGGGGGAAAAGGTGGTCAGACATAAGCAACAATTCAATTTGATTTGAATGTAATTAACCTTAAATTAAATTAATTCAACACAGGCCATATGCATGTAGCCAGCAACATTTAGAGGGGCCCTGGGAACAAAGACTGATCTCAAAGAAGTTAAAAAATAAAATTGTTCCGATAACATGGATTCAGTGGTGATAGAATTATGTTCAACAGTGACAAATGCAAAGTAGGTAAATCTGGGTAGAAAAAAAATCTAATGCTTAGATAGAAGGATCTAGAAGTTCTGTTGGCCCACCAGCAAGCAGTGTGATACGACAACTAAAAGAGCCAGTGCAATCTTGGGTTGCATTAATAGATTATGGGAGGTAAAGTTCCATTGTACTCTGCATTGATTAGATCACACTTGAAATACTGTATCTGGGCCTGCTCACCATATTTTAAAAGGGCTGGGTAGAAGCTACAGTAGAATCAGAGGTGAGTATCATGCTGGCTGGGGAATTCTGGGAGTTGAAGTCCACTCATCTTAAAGTGGCCAAGTTTGGACAACACTGTATTAAGCAATGGAGCAGCCTGCTTAGAAGATGAGTGGAACCCCTCCCCCTCCCCCTCCCTCCTCCCCCTGCTAAAGGTTTTCAAAAAGGGGCTGGATGGTCACTTGTCAGAAATGATTTATTGGATTCCTGCACTGAGCAGGAGGTTGAACCTGTAGATGACACATTAAGTCCTTGCCAGCTCATATATTCTTTGATTCTTTCGCTGAGCAGTACATTTAGGGAGGTGGATACCCACAGTTTATAGGCAGCTACTGACACAAATCTTTAATAATCCCATATTAGAACCATGTGCTACAAGTACAAAAGAGGAAATAGAAATATGGGTAGAGTTAGTAACACAAACATACAATCTCCTTGACTGGTTAACCTGTGTTCCTTAGGTCAATAACAACAAAAGCACCCAGCCATATTTAGAAAACTAAACTTTACTTTTTACTTCACTTGTGATATAGAACAAGCTAAGAACAAAGCCTGTGTAGAATATGTAGTCCATTAACCTTGATAATATGGTACATTAATTCAAGCTGTGTATTTTGTGGTGTGATGTGACAGTACTGAGAATTTATCTCAAGTAAATGGGTCTCTAAGAGAAGTAGGTTAATATTTTTTCACCTGAGTCTAATCTGAATTCATCCATGGGTATATTCACAATTACAGGTAAGTGTCCCTATAAAATAGTTGAGGTTTTATGACAAACGTTGTGACATTGTACAGTTAGATGAGTTGTGGGAAAAGAAGGAAATGGATGGTAATACACCAGCAGATATTCTGTTTAGTTATGAAAGAAGTCACCGTGTGCTTGAAATCTATTACAGCAGTGTTATAGAACACTCCAGTGCAAACATCTTCTACATATTTAGTATATTTCAGTCATTCTTTGGAGAGCAATCTCCTTGCATTTTAACAATAATAATAAAAAAGCAATTGCTGTTTTCCCAGACTTCTCTTAAGCTTTCCCTCATGATGAGTTTGAAGAGTTTGGATGGCAAGAGGTTCTGAAGTAAGCTATTTTGTATTATACCCTTCAACTGAAGATAAAATTCAGCAGGAAATTGATTAGAAAATTGAATGCTTACCAAAAAAAAAAAAAAAGAATTCCAAATATAATGAGCAACGCAGAATAACCGGGGAAGTTTTTTTTTTTCTAGGCTATATATCTTGGTCATCAAGAGGTTTTAATGAAACTCTTAGTGCTGCATGAGAATGGCTGGGCTGCTTACAACAAACCTTTAGGACTTGTAGTCCCAGTACATCTGAAGAATGGCAGGTTTGGGAAAGCTGCCTTAGAAAGTGTCACTGTTCATATATCTGAAATGAAGCTGCATATTATAAAATGTGAGGGGATTTCAGTTTCCTGATTTTATATTTGTCATCATCACCAGGATATTGCCTTTTTGTATTCAGTCTTCTCAAAGTAATTTCACTTTGATTTCTAAAGCCTGGTTGGTTTGTTTATTTCCAGACTCTACAGTTCATAAAAAGCAACTGTTGTGCATTTTTTTATCCATCATTTTAATAATTCAGAGACATACCCCTGTTTATCTTGAGTGCAGAAAGATTGAATATCTCTTTGAATAGTAAATGTTCCATTTTTAAAAATTATAGGAACTTGGAAAAATACAGCAGCAAGCAGATACTGCCAGTTGTTAGAAGAATATCAGGTATCTTTAGTTTTGGTTTGCTGAAACATTATTATTTTTTAAATAAATAATCTTATTGTAAACCAACAGTGTGAAATTTTCTTTCTCTTGAGGCTCCATTCCCTTGGGAGTAACCTATAATAGCAATGTGGGGTGGAACTCAAGGAAGAGGTCCTTTTAACTGACTGACATCCTTTCTTCATTGTATTTCTGACATTTCAGTTTCTCTGGCTCTCTTTCTCTTTCCCCAAAGCAGCTTAGGAAAGCTTGTTCCTGCTAGAACCTTGAACAGAGAGCTAGCAGAGGACTTTTGAAATTTGGTCAGAGTTACCCACCCCTGTTCTAAAACTATAGATGGCTCTTCTTATGCTTAAGATAAACCATATTCTACAATGTTCCAGGTGCAGAAACAATCTGATCCCTTCTCTTGTGGATGGTCAGACTATTTAACACTGTGAGCTTCAGGTTTAGGAAATGTGCATTCCCCAAGCCTAGCAAGCTGCAAGGAGAAACCACCCACCTATATTGCTACAAATAACTGAGAGTAATAGTGAACTGAAGAAAACACAAGGTGATGCCTTCAGAAGGATGTTCCAATCTGTTGAAGTTGTCACTTTGGACAGTAATACTATTGGATGAAGATGATGAAAAAGTGAAAGTTATTGTATTGTGCTTTTAGTTTATCAAGCCACCCAGAATCATTTCAGAGTTGAGCAGACTAAAATGTGACAAATATATAAGCAAACAAACACTTTCCTTGGAAAAGGGAGGTTGGAAACAGGTCAATAGCTGTATAGCATATCTGGGTTGAGTGATGGTTTCTTGAGGAGGGAGTGCGCCACTGTCTCTTTCAAAGATGGCGTTAATGCCCCTTTCTCAAGGATGCATTTAGCCTCCACAGCTCCCTGTCACCTCCCTGGAGTCCTTCATCATCCATAAAGCGCAGGAGTCTAGATCACAAGTGGCTGAGCTGAGGCTGCAGAACATCCTGCTCACTTCCTCAGGACTCACAGGATCAAACCCATTCCAGATAACCTTATAAGATGAACTCTTGGCTATCTCTTTTGGACCTGCCCAGCTAGTGTCAAGTTTCAAGAGAATTGGAGTGACTTTATCTTCCAGGTATTTAGAAAATTGCTCACATCAGTCCCCTAGAAGTTCCTCTTTTCCATCCCTACCCAATCAGGTCCAGGTCTCTTTAAAAAGAACTGCTGAATGGCAATCTGTGGATGCAATAACAATGGAAAAATAACATTTTTCTGCTCTTATCACTAAGCTGCAGGCTCAAATATTGCTCTTATCAATGCTCCATTGGATTCACTCCTTGTTTTACATCACCAGTGTTCTAGGCATGCCACTTCATTCCCCAGAGCTCCCTGGAAAACCATGGGACTCCCTGGGTCAGAAGGCTGGGAGATTGTTTAGGTACAATTTCTTTTAAGGCCAGTGCCAATTCCCTATTTCAGCAGATGGCTAAGACCTCAAAGGAACTGTCCACCATCAATTCAGACAACTCTCCAAATGCCCTCTGGAAGCCAAGCAGTTCCATGTGAACCCTGGGGCAGACTGATCGAATAGTTCTATTTTTCTCATGGATATTTGTGGCATCAGATAATTCTGCAATGATCAGGGAATGATCTGACCATCACAAAGGACAGGTTAATGTCTCCAAATCTTAGGTCCCATCACAACTACTTCAAGATTAAAAAACAGATCTAATGTGTGCCCTTTAGCTATGACCTGGGACAGGTGTATGGCTGTCATAGTCACCATAAACTCCTGAGCTACCTCTGACCCCTCCCAGGGCAGATAAGTTAAAATCCCTGAGAGCAATCAGATTTGGGAACTCCAACACCAACCCCATGATATGGTCCAGCAGCTCAGACAAGGAAGCTGGCCTGGAACAGGGAGAATGGTTCATGAACAGCATCTCTGCCTTGTCCCCAGAACCCAGCTTTAACAGTAAGGCCTCAGATGCAGTTAGCTGCAGGACAGTGCCCCTCAGTGCTGGCAGAATCTTCAGGATGACAATACCGATCCATTTTCCCAACCCTAAGCTCATGGTTGGTACAAACATTGAAACCCAAATCTGCCCACCTCTGAAATAAGTAAGTGCTATTAGGCTTGGTCATTGTTGGAATATAGGTCTTCTGTACTAGAGTGACTATATCTGGGCTGCAAAAATACAGATGATTACTAAAGCAGAGTAGACAGCAAAGAATTACAAGTTTCTCTATCTTGATTATCCAGATTTTTGCACACCCATTGTAAGATCTCCTGATCCCCTAACTTGATTTTTGTTTCTGCTAAATAATGTGAGTTACCAGCTGATGTTTGCCAAAATATTTTGGAAAGGAAAGCATATACAGTGAGCTATGCAGCTTATTTATTTTAATTTAGCAGTGTAATAGGATTTATGATAATCAAAAGTGTTATTGAGAGTTTTCTTTTCCATATTTTTTTCTGCATTGTTTGACTAAGTGGTTAAGACAATGGGTTGGATCCAGACTTTACAATACTTAGATTGATTTAAATGGATGTGAAAAAAAATGATTTTTTAAAAAAATCACATTTAGTAAAATGAATCTCCCATTTGTGTAATGAAGGGATCACATACACCCACACGTGCACACACACACACACACAATATCTATCATGTAACCATAGTACATAATTACTTTTTCCAAACAGCAGGAGTTTATGGTATAAATTATATGCTTTGTTTCAAATTTATGGCTATTCATATTCTTCTACCATGCAAAATTGTAGTTGGTTATCAGTTTTCCCTGATAAGGGGGCCACACTTGAAAAATTGGCTAGAACCTCAATAAAGAACGTAACTAAAACTGCAAGTTGATTTGGTTTACTTCACATTATTAAACTACATTAATTAAATGCAGTTAATGTGGGGTGTGTGGGTGTTTGTGTGTGCCTTTGTGTGAGTCTTGATTTCTGTTAACTGCCTTGGCAAGTCCACACAGTTTTCTTGGCAATATCTTCAGAAGTAGTTTGCCAATGCTTTCTTTTTAGGGCTGAGAGAGAGTGATTGACCCAAAATCACCCATCTGGCTTTGTCCCTAAAGCAAGACTAGAACTTACAGTTTCCAGGTTTCTAGCCTGGTGCCTTAACTACTACACCAAACATGCTTACTCTTGTGTATTTAATAACTATTCCCTTCCTTTACATTAACAGTACAGTTTGGTGGCAACTTTTGAAGAGAAAGCAGGAGCCACTCCCAAGACTGTATAGCCTTGTATGTAGCCCTCTGATCACAGGCAAGCCTTCCCTAACTTGATACCCACCCCGCTAGGAATTCTGAGGGTTGTAATCCAAAATGTCAACAAAATTGTCCTAGACAAAGGCAAGAAATTCTCTCCCTCCCTCCCTCCCTCCCTCCCTCATTATTCATAATGCTTGCACAGTCACTGGCTAACATGATTCCTGAACAAACTTCTCATTGTTGGTGTGGGAGTGATAAACATTTTATATATGTTTCTCTTACCTTGTACTCAGCTTTATCTTAATGTATCCCACCACCACCATCCTTGCTATTTTGGAACAAGGCATTCTATTCATTTTCATGCAGGTTTAGCTTTTGTTTCAGCAGAATTTTTAATCAGCCATATAACCTTCTCCTTCCTTATCTCTGTTGGCCCTGGCATTTCCATTAGGTTAAAGCAAGCACTGGTGGTCTGACACTTGACATTATTTCATTGGGGAAGAAGTTATGAATGATGCCACCAGCCATATGTTCTTGGTGATGGTAAGGCCAAAGGCACAGCCAGGTCATAACAGTATCAAATAACAAGCGCCCTCATAGGAAGCTGTTTATTGTTCTCCTTCCATAATAAGGAACTATATTGTATGGATTAGCTCTTCCATTTCCTTTGCTGACCTCTGGGCCACAGCAATTAACTAGAGTATTAGCAAGGGAAAAGATAATAATGTGAAGATCAATGCCTGCATTCAGACCAAGGTTATTTAAAACCAAATACCAGGGTTGTAAAGAAATGATCATGCCCCCAACTGGATTAGTAGCCCACGACTGAGGAAGCTAAATCTCAAATGTTAAGTGCTTCAAAATTTATAAGACATGGGATTTAAAAGTCCCCACTCTTAACAGGGAAATCAGTCTTTCAGAACACTCTATATATGATCTAAAGTTTGGCATTCATCAAGAAAAGAAATGGAAACAGACTTCAAATGAACTGAATTAGAATGTATCACAAATGTTGGTTCTATCCATCTGCATAGAAAAGAAACAATGGATCCTTAAATAATGAAATAATAGAGCAAAATTATGATAAATGCTGCGCTGGAACATTGAGCTGAAAAGATGTGCACCTTTCCCTCTGACATTTCTCATAAGGCAAGGGCTGCTGGAAAGATGTGCTGTTTCCCAGGATGAAAATCATAGCAAGATGGAGCTCAATCTTCTGTTCTTGTCCATTAACAAGGGGAGGGTCAAGCACCCCTACATTCTTTCTATTATTCTGGCAGCTGAAAATGGCTTGGAGAGGCAGAAAAGAGATGATTATGTAGGGAAAAAGAGGAAGCACCATAGGAAATCTGGTATCCTCTAAGGCAGTGTTTCTCAACCTTGGCAACTGGCTGGCTGGGGAATCCTGGGAGTTGAAGTTCACACATCTTAAAGTTGCCAAGATTGAGAAACACTGTTGAAATGGTTTAGAACTACAATTCCAACAAACCGTTGCTTTGTTGGTTGGGCTTTGGGAAATCTAAGCCAGATGGAGGGTATTATGATGCTTATCCTTATTTGGGAGAAACGTATTTGGATTCTTAACCCTCTTCTGAGGGTAGGTTTCGTTTTTTAAAAAAGGATATTAATAAATATTCTCTGAAATGACTTTTTATTAAAATGGTATTGTTCTGCTATTCATCACCTACTTTACTTCTTACTGTTCAGTGAGTAAAATCTCTACAAGTTCTTCCAGTCATTGGACAATTTGCTGCCCAGTTTCAACAGTGGGAATTTGCAGGTGCTCGGAGGACTTAAAACAATGGTTTGCTTGGGAAAGGCTTGGAAGGCCAAAGCTTGCTGCTGTTGCTGTTGCTGTTGCTGCTTCTGCTTCCTTTTCTTATTTGGTTTTCTATTTTCTTTTAGCTTGCAGGCAGGGACAGGGTTATATTTTTAAATGGTTGCGGCACTCAGAAAATTATACATTTTAATTAATTGGTGTTCCCAATTATAATATCACCAATTACTGGCTGCTCTGCCTAGTCTACATACAGTTCAGTTTTTAATAATAATAATTACAACAGTGATCATGATAATAATTTAAACTTGCCACAGATTGTACTTTTCATATTTTGTTGGACTTTGGAATATACATTGTGCAATTTACCACACACACATATACAACATATCTTTCCATCTTCCTTTTACTTATCTTTGCCTTCTAAAGAAATATTTTATGCACCTAATAACACTGCCTCTATTCAATTAAAAAAACTTTATAAATGTGTTAAGCTTTAAAGGTTCCACACTTCTTTGCTCCTTTTCCTCAGCCATTTTTCAAGGGGCTCAGATTGGACCTGCGGTTTCTACTTGGTTCCCAAAGTTGCCCATCCTTATTGTGATACCATCTGGAGTGAGAATTCAACATGGCTGCAGTCCATATACCCCACCTGCTGAAATGGGAGAGAAAGTCGTGCCTTTTCACCAACAGAGACGTCCTGCTTTTCTTCCATGCAATTTCAGCCCTCAGGCAGCATGCTGAGTACCTGTCAAGTTAATAAATTGCCAATCTGTAATATTTAGCCTGTAGTATAGGCTAGAATGTATAGTATAATACTTGTGTTGTTGAAACATTTTGTGGCAGTAACTGGTGGAATTTACTCTTGTCACATTCTGTGCTATAAAGAGCTTGTGCAATTTTGCCGAGCCCTTACAGATATTAAGCCCTGGAGTCTGCAATGTATTTCACAGTTGCAAGTTCTTATAACTGTGAATTGCCAAATAGCAAAAAAATAAAAATAAAAAATTGTTATTATTCAGATTCCAATGCAATTGTCCTAGGAATGTTCCAGACAAGGAAGCAGGTGGTCTGTCCTGAAAGAGATTGTAAGTTCTAAGAAGCCAAAGCATTTTCCCCCAATTTTCTTTTCCAGCTAAAGAAAGACATTTACGCCTCTCCACAGCTGTGTTGGAGGAGCTGCGCTTCTGTAGATCCCAACATTTGGATCACTCTTATTTCTAGTAGGCTGTGTTTTGAATTCATCTGCTGAAACTTTATTGCAGTTCCACAGACTGAGTGGGATTGCACTGGACTTGAATTTTATTTCAGTCAGATAATCCATCCATGGTGATAGGAACATAAGACTTAGTAAACACTACTAATAATAATTTATTAAATTTATATGCCTGCCCACTCCCAGCAACTCTAGTTGATTAAGGACTGATATCCAATTCTTAGAATTTTTTTAATCAGTCCAAAACTCTAGAGACTGAATTAGCAATATAAAACACAAAATGAAAGCCAAAAGGCAATCATAATATCAAATTATTCTCAGGATATTCTCAGAGCAAGCAAGTTCACAAGAGTTATAATATATTAAGGCATCCCAATTTCCCATCTAAGCTGGATTGAAATACACATTCAGACACAGACCCATACATAAAATAATAGCCTGTTATTCTGTTTATATCACTGGAAGGAAGCTTATCTACTACTGGACTATGATAGAGCCTCTGTGGCTAACCTTAAGGCAAGGGAAGTCTTTCCTGGCACCCCTTTGTGGCTACAGAGCAGCAGAGCACCCTTTCTAGACTGTCCCTGAAATGGGTGGAAACAACATTTTTAGGCTTTTTATTTATTTATTTTTCAGGGCTGGGGATTTTAAAGAGTGAAATAGGTACTTTAAACCTCAAGAAGGCATAAGACATCCATTTTACCCCTTAACTTCTCCCTAGCTCCTTCCTTCTTGAGCAAAATAAAAATAAAAATAAATAAAATTTATGGTCTGGGCTGTTTAGTCTCATTTTTCCTGCGTTTTATACCACAATCTTTACATCTTGCTGTAAAACTGCTATGGATCTTAGTTTTCTCTGTACAGAGATTATCTTGTTTGAGGGGCCATGAAACTGCATTTGTTCTTCTGGGCTTTTGGTACTTGTTAATCTTGTTGTCTGGCTTGTTGTAAACAAGGTTCATTTTCTGTTTTTATTTTCCTGTTGTGATTTTATGGCATTATCATATTGCTGATTTAAATTGTACATCACTTTATAGCCCCATTTAGGCCTTAAAGCACTTCTTAAGTATGTAAGAAATAGTAAACACAAGTGCAAAACAGACAATATTTAAAGGTAACTATTTATTTTTATTGGTTTTTTAAAAATAAGAAATGGATGTACTTTTTGAAAGAGTCATTTATTTATTTATTATTCAATTTGTATGCCACCCATCTCCCCCAACGGGTGTCTCTGGATAGCTCACAATTAAAAATCAAAAGCCCATAAACAATTAAAATACCCCATAAATAATTAAATTACTCAATCCATAAAAATCCACTATAAAACAAACCCTGTTCATAAATACTAAAGACATTCAGGATGATGGGGGGGGGGGTAAAATCAATTACCCCACAAGCCACTTCCACTGATGCGAGCCCCCGTCTGGCCCCCAGGCCTTCTGGCATAGCCAGGATTTCACACTTTTCCTAAAGGCCATGAGAGTGGGGGCACACTGCACGTCCAGAGGTAGATTGTTCCATAGAGCAGGGGCCACAGCAGAAAAGGCCCTCTTCCTAGATCCCACCAGTCGAAATTCCTTGACTGATGGGGTCTGCAACATGCCCCTTCTGCCGGACTGAGTGGGGCGGGCTGAGATAACAGGGGCGAGACGGCTCGTCAGATAACCTGGTCCTGTGCCATGAAGGGCTTTAAAGGTGATGACCAACACATTGAATTGGACCCGGATGCAAACGGGCAACCAATGCAGCTCGCATAACAGCAGTGTTATATGTGCCCCCCCAGGGGCATTCAGAACTGTCCACGCTACTGCATTCTGCACCAGCTGTAGTTTCCGGATACTCTTCAAGGGTAGCCCCATGTAGAGTGTGTTGCAATTGCAGTAAAGTTATCAGTTTAACTGGCCCAAAGTAAGTACAGGGTTTAAGAAGTACACAGAAATCCAAAATAACATCAGAGAGAATGCACCCATTTGCATATGCCTAAAAGAATTTAGTGGATCATACCAAATACTCTCACTGCTATGAAGGATCAGGAATTGTAGATCAATTTCACGGTGGCAGGGAAAGAGACAGTTTCTCTTTATTACCAATCGCAAAAGATGAACAGAAATTTGAGGGAAAGGGAAGCAGATATGCTCTCCTGTCATAGTTTCTATGGAAACCAATTTAAGCGGGTTTCTTGCTCCTGTGCTTCTTGGAGATGTAGATTTCACATCTAAGATGGAATTACAATGATAAAAGTTGTGCTGGGACAAAAAAAGGGGAATTAGGTCAAAGTTACAGGATGAGAGTTGCAATAGATCAGAGTCCAAAAAGTGTGGTTGTAGGCCACACACAACTTACCAGCTCTCTTTTTATGATTCCCAAACTTCCCCACAGGTGCAGGCCTCTAAATTGTCAGGTTTTCCATGTTGGGGGAAGATTTTAAGGGAAATGGATCAAGTCTAACAGAGGCTGAAATCATCCATTTCACTCTTAGAAAAACACATGCTCTCAAAACACCTCTGTTCAAACTAATTCTATGCATAAATCTGCTTAAATGTCTTCTTCCCCCAAGAAAGAAGCTTCTATTTTATTATTAGGATGATGAGAATTTCTTTCTAATTTCTCTTGGTATGTTTGAGCTTATCTAACTGTTGGAAGTAGGGGAGGGTGCTAAAATGTTGTTTTCTGCACATGCTTCCCAAACTGAAAAATGAGTTGCTTCATGGTTTTCTCCCTTGGGATTCCACAGAAGTGTGCAAAGCCAGATCACAGGAGAGACGATTGTATATGAAATACATGATATGCACAGATACATGCACACCTTGGCTAGGCTGCATCCAGATAAGTGCAAGGATATAACACTCCACCTTTGACAATTTCAAATAAATTCTCTTTTTTCTTGGAAGAACTTTTGAAAGCCAATTCTCTTTCATCAAATAGAGAAGTGTTTAAAAAATGTGAGAGAATGTGTCTTCAGGATACTAACAAAGCATTAGATTTTTCACTTCCCTTTAAGCTGAGGTCAGTTGTTCCTTTTTTACAATTCTGCACTGTTGGGGAGAGGCCAAGAGCAGTAATATGATGGCATCATTAAAGTGAGTGGGGATTGGCCTTCCAGGATGTGGTTTTATGGGGAGGGGAAGAACTTTTTGGTTTTAAACCTAAAAGAAAGGTTTAACTAATCGCATCACCACTTCTTAGGAGTTTATTCGTGCATATCATGGCATGATTTCTGAGGCCTCTGAAAAACTAGAAAAAAGATGTTCAAAGCTGAGGATTGCCTATTTCTCCGTTAAACCAAGTGAAGAGATGCTTGGTTTTATTGTGTCACATCTTCTGTGACAATAAAATATGGAAAGATACTTGCTCAGTTTTAACTTTCTTGTTCCTTCTTGTTCTTTGCATGGAAGAGAAAAAGGAAGAATATGTTGGAGAGAAGATTGTGCAGGGACCGTTCATTTGTAAAGTCTCTAGCCTTCATTAAGCATGCTGAGCCTAAAGGCAAATCTCTCTCCCCCCTAATTCAAAGTAGATCCTTACTGATAAACTGAAAAATACAATCCAAACTCTATATTGTATGGATTTGGGTAGCAGTTCTCTGTCTTTTATGCTGAAGACTCAAGTAGCAGAATCTTCATGCTCCTTTTGAAGGAAAAGAATAAAAAGCATCCCCTGATGGAAATGATTAGAAAACTGGAGCACTGCTGTCTTTTCATGGGCCACAAAGTTAGTTCTCCCGCCACAATATAAGGGGGAAGTTTGGGACTTTAATCACTGAAAAAGAGAAGTTTTATTAAGTGCAAATCAGCTTCTGGCTAATCAACCAGCAGCAATTGAGGTCCTCAAGGTTTCCTGCTCAATCTAAATGGAGATTACTGTGACAGGAGAAACTGTTTCTATTTAAATTACACTCTGCAGCTAAGAAAGGGTTATTCAAGAAAATGAGAGCTTGAACAGTTGGAAAACAATAAGATTTCTGATTCCATGAACATTTATGAAGTTCAATCAATTTTATTTATGGCCAAAAGGCCCAAAAGATTTATGAAGTTTTATTTTTCTGTAGTTATTGGTCCAGCTAGTCCAATGCTTTTCTGACTTTTCATCTAAACTCCAGCCCAGCATGGCCAAGAACTCTCTAAAGTTCATAAATATGCCAATATCCATCTCATCTGGGGATGATGGGAGTTAAAGTCCAGCCCTTCAGGGTGGGATGAGGTTGGGAAAAACTGATTTACAGCACTAGAGAATAATAAATGTGGCATATAGAGGTCTTTCTGAACTTCATTTCTAACCTCTTTTCTGAAGTCTTAGACTACAGTTTGGATTACAGGTAGTCCTCAAGTTACGACACTAATTGGGCCAGAATTTCCATCGCTACTGAAGCGGTTGTTAGGTGAAACATCATGTGACTGCACTGCTTAGCGACAGCAGTTCCGGTAGTCCCAGTTGTGGTTGTTAGGCCAGGATCACACCATTGTTAGGCAAGGACCTCATGCTTCTGCTGCCCTGCCACACTTGCCACTGTTTTAACTCCCTCCACCCACCTATCTGCCCCCATCTCTGCCCTTTTGGCCACCCTTCACTTCAGCTCTGCCACCTACCCCTGCTGCCCCCTGCCATCCCCAGCTGACCTTTGTCATCTTCTTCCTCCCACTGTTAATGAGGGGCACCCAGCCAAGACAGCTGCTGGCCTCCCCAAAGCCACTGCATACACTCATATGCAGCTTCTAAGATTCTCTACCTAACCCCTTTTCCTTGCAATAAACCTGACTATTGGGACTTCGTAAAAATCTAGTTTTTTTGGTTACTGTGAAGGGCGGGAAGGTAAGGAATCAAAAGTTTTATGTAGAAGTTAAATGGAATGGGAAAGAGAGTAGAATCCATATAAGAGGAGCTCAAACCCTTATTCCTCACCACCACCAACTAGACAAGTGGAACCACTCTAACACAGTGTCTCCTACCCCAAACAGTCTCAGCTGGCCCAGAAGGCTACCACAGTCAGTGGACCTCATGGAGGTCTAGCAGGACCACACTCCCTCCACCCAAATCCCACAGCAGGTCATCCACAAGATTGACCAGTGATATTTCAATCTCATATGAAGGTCTGAAACTCCTACATCAACACTTCCTGATAAGTCCTCCAACCACTAGGACAGCTTCTCAGGGGCACCCCTAAACACATCCTGGCTCCCTGCAGGTTGGGGATGCTTCCCCTGTACTCTTACTCTAGAAGAGAAATGTGCACCATTTCCTCTTCATCCAGGACATATAGTTCTCGCTGTTCATCCATGGTTTTTGTGACTAGATCACAATCTCACTCTCCACTGTGGGCCCCCAAATGGCAACCACTGGATCACCAAAAGGAAGGCAGCAACTCTCTCATTTCAATGTTGCCTTGTTGTCCTCTTGAAATGCATCTTGGACCCTAGTTTTTTTCTCCACCTGTTTGTGATTGTGACCCTGAGCTCATCAGAAAAAATACTTCCTTCATGCTATCTTTTTCTCACTGTACTACCCTCCCTTCCCAACGTCAATACTATATTCACAATCACTTTCATCCAACTTCCCAACTCCTTCCATTTTTTCTTTATCTCCTCCACTTCCCATCATCTGCTCCACAATGGATCTACTCTCCATCTACCCTCTTCTTTCACATTGGGTGAGCTCTAAATATCTCCTTCAGACTAGCTCCATGGCACTTGTGCTCACTGCAAAGATCACAGTTATATTCAAGGTCTTCATTATATCTTTAGATCTTCATCTTATTCAACTTGCTATTGCTAAAATGGGATTGAGGTCAGCCTAACATCTGGATAAAATCAAATCCGGAATGTAGGCTATAGATATATAGTATACAAGTCCAAAATGAATTTCTGGTGAGGCATAAGTGAACAGGTAGCTGGGAATCATTCTTACAGTTTGGAGCATTTTTTTAATGTTAAAAGTTCTTCAGGGCTTCCAGTATAGTTTTTATGTGTTCCCTTTTTTTTTTTTTCCTTTTGGTGCCTTGACTCCTGGTGTCTGTCCAGACCAGTCCCCTGCAGTTTTCTTGGCAAGATTTTAGAAATGGTTTGCCATTGCCTCCTTCCCAGGGCTGAGAGAGAGTGACTGACCCAAGGCCATCCAGCTGGCTTTTTTGTCTAAGGTGGGTAGGACTCACAGTCTCCCGGTTTATAGCTTGGTGCCTTAACATTACACCAAACTGGCTCTCTGTGTGTTCGCTGCCACAGAAAAATTCATACTAAGGTCTTTTTCCTGGCAATTATTATTGGGAAAATTTCCATTGCTACCAAAAAAACAAAAACAAAAAACAACAACACCCCATATACCTGGTTAGGGGTCATTTGTGATCCTGGGGCCTCAGTTTACCCATGATAATAAAGAGCTTACTTGAAAGGAGCATATAAGTCCTTCTTTTCCTTATGCTTCATTTCTCCTTGCAGGGACAAGGAGTGAGTGATGTCTCCCTGCCTACTCTTGCAAACAGAAAAATGCAGGAGCAAGAAGGTAAATCACTTGTCATCTTCTCTTGCACACAGAAATGGGGGAGGCTGGATGTAGAGTTTTGGTCTGGGGTGGGGCTTTTACCTTCCTGAAGCTCCACCCACTGTGGACCTGAATTCAACCTTGACTGGGTTTTCCAAAATGCACTGAAGTATCTACTAAATGCATGTATAGGTAGTCCTTGTTTACCAACCACAACTGGGACTGAAGTGGTTGCTAAGTGAAACGCGACTGCTTATGATCTTACTTCAGCTTTCCTTTGCTTTACAGACCTGTGAAGGTCATAAACACAAGAATTGGTCGCAAAATTACTTTTTCATCACCATTGTAACTGCAAACAGTCACTAAACAAGGCAGTTGCTAAACAAGGACTAGCTGTAATGATATAAAGCATTTGTGTTTATTGCCTGAAAAGTATTTGCATACAATTGCTGATCTATGTCCTTGCTTCTGTGGTTGTTTGAAAGCCATTTTGTTGGTCTCAGATGAGATGTCCCTCTTTTTGAACATACTGTTTGCCTGCTTCTATTATGTTTTGCTGTAACAGCACTTTGTAAACCAGCCATCACTGCCAAAGCCTCGTGTTTCTCTTTAGCTGCATCAGTAGAAGTCATACCAAAGAAACCTTTAATGACACAGAGGTAGCTTCCAGAAAGGCTGGTGAATGGAGTATTTTGAAAGTGGCTCTACAGTTGAAAGCATGGTTTTCGGATCAACAGGCTATTGGCTCATTTATATTATTCATTCAGATAAATTCCTTGCATATTTTTTCAGGCATGGAAATGACTCATGGCAATACCTTCAGCTTGGAAATGTAGTGAGAAGTGTAGCTGGGAATTATGATGATGAGTTCAGAGAAAGAGGAAGAGTCATTGCTGTTGCACATTGTCTTATAGAGGAGATTGTGCCAAAACTAGACAAGTGGCTGAACAAGTCCCTTCAAAAAGTTTTAGTTATGAAAATATACATATATAAAAGGAATTATTCTTTTACCGTGTGTTGTTCTATTCTACTCCCTATCCAATTCTACTTTGCTTTTCCATTCTACATTTCTACTTATTATGGCTCTGTTTGCTAAACAGAACATATTCTAATACCTTATCCTACTCTATGTGTCTATGTCAGTTAGGTTATTTTCCCATTTAACTCCATCAGGGCTACTTTTGAGTCCTTCAGCTTTGCCCCTAGTCTTTCCCATCCACTCTGTCCCACAGTCATTGTGTGGACTCAGTAGACTGGGAAATGAGTGGAATTTAGTGTCATCACCTGCTTTTTGCTTGCATCTTTAAGGCTGTAGCTACTGTCAGGAATTTAGCTTCCTTGATTGTTGGGACCTGTGATATCCTCAGGACTCCCTTCTGTCCAATTCTTCCCATGGCCTACATTCCAGACATCCTGAAAGTCCTTGTCTTTCACCCTCCACTTCTCTCCTGGAGCTGGTTTCAATGCCTCTGGCATTATGGTGGCATTCATGTTCCTGCATCTGCCAGTGCCCCTTTGTCAGCTATTGAAGTCAGGATGTGCCCCTTTGTTAGCTGTTGAAGTCAGCTGTTGAAGTCAGGATTCTTTCTGATGTGGGCAGGACAATGATCCAAGCCCAATTTTCCCAAATGCTGGGACCCCCACTACTCCTTTTTCTGGTTAGCATGGCTCCATCTCTCAGCTGGGCTTACTTCCTTTTTTATTTCTGTTTAATGCTGCTCATTAAACTTCCAAGGGCTGAGGAAAGTCCTTTGCCCAGTGGGTTGTTCAGCTCTGTTTCTTTTCTTTTCCTCTCTATGGGCTCGTCTTTTCTGTGGGGCTTCTTTCCATGGGACTCACTGCTTGCCTTCCCTCAGCCAAACTCTGGCTCCACCTGCTGCTCCTCCTTCTATCTTTCCCAACACTTGGAACCCTGCTGACTTCCTGCCAAAAAGGAAGGAGGGAGCCCTGAAGCTTCTCCAGTGTTTTCTGCTTCCACCCTTCCACTTATAATGCTTTCCCCCAGGGAAAAAATAAAGCAAAAAGCACTCTCTCCTCTACTTCTTCCTTATAAAGAAGTACATGAAGTAGCTTGGACAGAAAGAGTGATTTCCATAATCACTCCATGAGTTCCATCACAGAGGGTGAACTTCAACCTGCCCCCTATCCTAGAAGATAGTGGTAGGTAAGATTGTGTGGTAGCCACATTAGTAGGATAATAACATCATCTGCCTTTGCTAGCGGATGCAGACAGGCTTTATGTCCCCACTGTCATGGCTGGGGAATGGTACAAAACTCTAGTTTGGATAATCTCAATGAGAAACATGATGGATAATGCTACAGTCAAGCCCATCTTCACATCCCTTCAAAAGGCTCCCCTTTCAGCAACTAAGGGCTTAAAAAAGGGCCATCACAGGATGGCTTCTTACAGCACGGAAGTGCCCCATTGCCAAGGCCAGCGCCAGCAGCATCTTCAGGGGGAGGAGGGCAGGCAATGAAATCTCTGTCTCAGCAATGAAATAAATTATATTTTCCTCCCCCCACCCCCATTTCAAACTGAACGTAGAATTGGGCTTTCTTTGTTCTTATCTATATCTCAAACAGTATCTGCATAAATAGAAAATCCTATTAGATCATCACATTCTTTACATTAACTCTAATTGGCTAGTCTAGCTGAATTTCTTAAACAAGATTAGAAACAGCCATTTCTAAACTGTGAGCCTTTTTGTCTGAACTATTCCATTCTATCTTACTTTTAAACACACACACACACACACACACACAAACACACATGCATTATATGCTGTATATTCCACAGTTATCCTTATAAGGCTGTATTAGTGTAGATGAATAATTCATGAATTCAAAAATTCATTTCTTCTTTTTCATCTAAGGCAGTTGATTTGATCAAGGCAACTAAGCAAAGATCGGGCAAGTAATTATCTGTCAGGGACACTTTATGTACTGGAGATTTTGTCTTGGAGCAATCTGTTCATGCACCCTAAAAATCCAATTTGCACCATCCTTTTCCTTGAAATATATGTAGAAATAAATTCTTACATAAATGGAATTAAATTATTTAGCTGGTCAGCACATGCTATGGCTTACATCCTTTAGAAGGGTTCCAAATAATGAATGTATACATTGGACAATAAAATCCATGTTCTTATTTTGTTGTCAATATCAATGAATTGGACAGAGCTATTCTAGGGACTGTAAATATCCTAATTTGGTTGGTTGAAAGGACAAGGTTTGATTAATATATTCATGAATGACATATTCATAGCATCTATGGGATTTGAATGGTCAATAGAATATTGGTCCATACAACTTATTTCCAGTAAATGTTTTATTTGGATAAAATATTTCAAATCAAAATATTTACATAGCTTTTGTTTTGAAATGTTTACTGTGTTTACTATAATCTGGTTCCCACTTATAGGTTAAGTAGCGTTTAAGGTTTGGAGAATATCCCAGGTACAGTGGTACCTCGGATTACGAACTTAATCCGTTCCGTGACTCTGGTCGCAACCCGAATTGGTCGCAACCCGAAGCAAATTTCCCCATAAGGTTCAATGTATGAACCTTATGACAAGCACACCAAAAACCTTCCAAAATGCCACAAAACACACCACAAGCCTCACCGAATGTCTCCTTGCTACCGTGATCTCGCCCACAGGAAGCCGCGACCGCGTGGCAGCACGGAAAATGGCCGCGGATCTGGTTCATAACCCGAGGCGGAGTTTGCAAACCAAGGTAAATTTTTGCGGCGGGAGCTGGTCATAACCTGAAAAGTTCGTAACCCGAGGTACCACTGTATTTGCTTTGGAAAACTTCTCACTTCCAACTCTATTTATTCATGATGATGGAATAGCAGCTTCCTTTTAAAACTTTCTGTACATGTTGTGCCTCTGATTACAATCATTATGGCTGGGAATGCCTACATCTTTCACCATTGGTTGCTACAAGGAAGGTTATTACAGCGTTCAGTGTTTCCAGATATGCCAGGGTAGGTGTGTTAATGACAACAGCAACATTTAATTATTCCCAAGTGGTTCCAGTACCTCTTAGCTATGCTTCAAATACACAGTGCTAAAACAGGCAGCCTTTTTCCTGAACTACATATTTAGAGCTATGGGGTATTTGGTCATGAATGCTTTTTACAAACGTAACCATTTCAAAGGAAGGGAGACTGCTTCCCACACGTAACTCTAATTCTACAAAGTTACATTTCTTTAAATGGAAAATTACTAAGGAGATTCAGGATAAACCACAAAGCTGTATTCTGAAAAAAGGGAAAGGGGGTTACAATAGGCAATTTTGCCTGATTGCCTCTCCCAGAAAGACTGCAGCTATGCCCATGGAAATATCTATAGATAACCATATCATGGTTACAGATGGTGGCTGTATCCAGCCAACTTGGGCAGAAGTTGAGACACCTAAGCAGGCATTGGATGGAAGACTCCCAAGAAAGCCTAGAGTGGTAGGCTAGACTGGAAAATCAATAAGACATGCTGGAAGAGGGCAGTAGCAAACCATTTTGTCAAAAAAATGACATGAACAGGTCCATGAAGTCACCAGGAGTCAAACTCACCTTGAGGGAGACTTTACATTTAACTACACCACTAGTAGTATTTCCATAGGCAGGAGACTCCCAAATAAGCTGCTTTGGATTATCTATCCTGAAAGCTCTCCATTCCCTCAGGTATTATATTACAACCTCCCTGCCGCCCCGTCAGCTAGTTTTAATTTGGAGGAAGGCATGAAGAACAAAAAGATTAGCCAGTCCTTGAATGGGCAAAGTTTCACTGAGAAGAAAACAGAAGATTTTTACCCCAAATCTATGAAAGAAATTAAGCATGTTTCCAAAGAGACTTTTGCCACTTTACAGTATGTTGAACCCAAGAGATAAAATCTGAACAGTGCCATGTTCCATTTATTTGCTATGTTAGTTACAGGGAATAGCTCCCTAAAGCAGGGTTCCTCAACCTTGGTGACTTGAAGATGTGTGGACTTCAACTCCCAGAATTCCCCAGCCAGCCATGCTGGGAGTTGAAATCCACACATCTTCAAGTTGCCAAGGTTGAGGAACCCTGTCCTAAAGGACAAGTTAATAATTTGTGGAGAAGAAGGATCACTAAGATAAGGCAGCAGATTTATCTGGAATCTAAAGTTATTGGTTCAGTTGAGAGGCAGAGAGAGACTGATTTGATCACAGGCTGTCTTGTTCCTGAGGGTTGATCATGTTAGTCTCTTGCAGCAAAGCCAACAAGGACCTTTTGTGGCATAGGAGTCCATAAATGACCCAAAAAAGAAGAAGGCGACCTGTACAGTGATGAAATGATGCAAACACCACCTTTTCATCCTTGCATCCTGACAATGGACACAAGTATGCAGGTCACAGGGCTTGCACTGTGATGTCATTATGTTCCACCACCCCTTGTCCTCCTTCCCCCATGGGTGTCTATGCTTTGTGATAACTTATAAATAAACCAGTAAATGTTGCCTATTATGTTTTTCTGGAGTGCATTCTGTATCATCAGGTGCACAGAACAGAACCCCCGAGAAACTGCATATACGCCATTGTTAATGGGAGTAAGGAGGAGAAAGGGAGAAGTGTTTAAAAGCAGGACTGTGAGAATATTCAAGTTGGAGATTCAGTTCAAAGACATTTAGATTAACTCTCCCAGTCAGCTTTCCAGATAGAATTGGGAAGTTGGTTTGAATCACCGAACTGAATGGAATGTTTCTGAATTAATTTGGACACTTCGTGTTTCAGCACATTGCAGAAACAGCTTTTTCCAAAGCAGTGTGATATTCTGATTTGGATGGACTCAATCCCATTATTTGATCTGAACTTCCAAACTGAATCAATGATTTAAACTGTGTTGTTATTGATTTGCATATCATTAGTCAAAGGAGTAGTATTGTATGGTTGTGAGAGCTGGACCATAAAGAACGCTGAGCGCCGAAGAATTGATGCCTTTGAACTGTGGTGCTGGAGAAGACTCTTAAGAGTCCCCTGGACTCCTAGGAGATCAAACCAGTCAATCTTAAAGGAAATCAACCCTGACTGCTCATTGGAAGGATTGATAATGAAGCTCAAGCTCAGATACTTTGGTCACCTAATACGAAGAGAGGACTCCTTGGAAAAGACCCTGATGCTGGGAAAGATTGAAGGCAAAAGGAGAAGGGGACGGCAGAGGATGAGATGGTTAGATAGCATCACTGAAGCAAAGAGCATGAAACTGAGCAAACTCAGGGAGGCAGTGAAGGACAGGAAGGCCTGGCACGATATGCTTCATGGGGTCACGAAGAGTCGGAGACGACTTAACGACTGAACAACAAGTCAAAGGAGAAAAAGCTGAGAACTTCCTATGGATAGTCTCCATTAGCAAAACAGTAGTTAGTACTAGAAAATTAAGTCAGTCACTAGGGGGACTGTTCACATTGGCATCAAAATAACAATTCAGCCTTTAAGTAGTAACAACAGCATAATTTCACATAGGTAGATATAGGTACACATACATAAACAATTGTACAATACACAAAATGTCAATCGCATCTTTCCTAGTAGCAATAATTTCAAAGTTGTCATAGTATCAATCTTAGCTAAGTAAATAAATAAATAAAGCAATAGCTGGATGTGAAACAGATTTTTACTGAACATTCTACTTATGCTGTACCTATGCATAATTCATATAGTCTCTCATATCTTCTTTTATCTATGCATATCTTTCTTAGCACCCCTCAAGTTCTTATACCAGGAAATTCAATTCTTTAGGAAAGATAATTGTGCTAAAAATGGGAAGCTGTCATTCCAAGCAAAGCACCACCATAATCTTCATTTACAACAATGCCTTTGAGACTCACATAGACCCCACAGTCATTCTTTAAAAATTGCAGTGACGCATGGCTGTGATCCAATGCTTTCTTTGGAAGTCTGCCCAGGTGTCCATGAGAAGACAATGGCAAATATATATGTGAGTTTTGAGCAAGCGACTGAGTGAGAGATTGTTGAATGGTAACTGAATTTTTGTGACTGTCTATGGTTACCACAGCAGCCATTTTGTGAATGCACAATATACGGAGAAACATACCACCAGTCCTTTTGTGAGAGTACCAACAACATTGTATCAAAGTTACAGAAGTGACCACCAACCCATTTAACTATCTCTGGTATATGCAGTTAAGCAAAAGATGCAACGTGTAATCAATATCCATATTTTATTCCATGTTTCTTGCCTCCTTAGAGCATTTGGGGACCACCTCTGCTGAGACCCAATGACTCATCTGCTACCAAAAAAAAAAAAAAAGGACTTTTGAAATGGCTGTGCTCCGGCCATGCAAATTCTTTATTTCTCTGGGAACTGGCAATCTATTTCCATTATGTCTGCTCAGTGTTAAAGCAGCCTTTCCCTGCAGCTTTTATTAGGAGTTTCTAAGCTGTCCAGAAAAATAAAAAGCAGTGCCTGAGCTACCCCAGTGCATCTCCATTTACTCCCAATTCATTCATTTGTCTCCTGATATTTCTTGAAACTTACTGCCATATTATAAAAGGTATAGATACATTGGATTGACAGGTATGCTGCCAATGAATTGAACCTTACCAGTGAGGGGTCTTAATGAAGATTCAAGGATTCTACTGAAAAGCTATCTCACCCAAACTCAATTGTAAGTCCAAAGAATATGAAAATGCAGAACAGTCTCTCTATCCTAGATATTTGAAGTGGGAGGAGGATGAAAGAAGTGATTGAATGGCCAGTTTCAGAATATAAGAGCCTGCTGAACCAGGCCAAAGGCCAATCCAGTCTGGCATTCCGAGTCAGACAGTGGTCAACCAGATACTTCTGAGAAATTCAGAAAAACAGAAAGGCAGTACAGGCCTCTTCCCCCATTCTAATCAATCATTAGTATGTTCTCCATGATTTAAGAGGAGCATACAGTCATCAGGATGAATATCTATTGATAGCCCAGTGTCCCATGAATTTCCTAGTCCTCTTTTAAAGTCCTCTAAATTGGTAGTTACCAGTATTGTGTAATGAAGGCCTTCATTCCTGAATCTCCCTGAATTTACAATCAAAGGGCTCTAATTCACATCCATACACATGACAGAATATGGTGAGTCCACATTCAGAGCCCCGTCAGATGTCTTTTTTTCCTTGAGGAAAAGTGATTAATTTATTTTATCTCAAGACTGTCTGAAGCCCAGCAATGCGCTTCTTCCCACTTGAAATGAATATATATTTCTTCTTCCTCTTCTATTTTCTTATCTATGATACTTCTCCTAACACAAGTCAGGGAGAAGAGCACATGGAAGATAGGGATGGGGTTTGCAGACTTTGAGAATGTGCACTTCTCAAACCAATTTGCAAAGGAAAATTCAGTCATCTTTTGGTATTTGCACTTTTTCTGAAATTCTAAGACAGATTCCCCCTTTGTACTTGTAGTAGCATAGCTGCAGAGTTGATGATACAATGAAGGCAAATCACTGTACGTATGCCCCGTCCACATTATTACTTAAGTAACTGCAAGAATATCACACTCCATCCATGAGACTTTCTGTGAAATTTTCTTCTCCTTTGAAAAATATTTCAAAAGCAAATTTTGTTTCATCAAAATGAATGAGAACTGGTAGGACAAATAAGGAGTATTATTCTGCTGGGCATTAGTAAAAATAATATAAGGCTTGAGGCAATTTCTTGCAAGAATATGTGTAATAGCTACAACTGCATAACAAAATGAATGCACATGCAAATGTATACGTAATTTACCAAGCAGCTTTTTTTTTCAAGGTACGTTGCAAGCTAATGTGGAAAATGGAATCGGATAATAATTTAAAAGGTTAGATATTCAGGGATACCAAAAATGGAGTTTAAGCTTCTCATGTTGCCCCAGAGTTGTGGTACATTTGCTTGGAGGGATGTACCTGGCCTCCCCCCCCCCCCCCACGCTCTTGGCATTTAGGAAAATACTGAAGACACTTCTTCTTAAGCAGGATTTGACATTTAAATGGAATGGTGGCTAGGCAGCTTTGGATGATGATGATTATGCTCGGGGGTTGGAAAGGTTGTTCTTTGTTGGGAGGGGTAGAGCTAATTAGGAAAGGATGGAGGCTTTAAACTGTATCACCAGGGTTGTTTTGAGAGGGTGGTATGGGAATGTTGTAAAGAAAGAGTGTGTGTGTGTGCACACGCACGTGCATATTTTAAAGAAAGATAAAAGAAAAAGAAGAGGACATAAGAGCTACAGAAGATGACTCCCCACTGTGTTGTGGAGAAGTGTTCAAGCAGGTGACAGAAAGTGCTCCTGTTACACTGGCAATGGACAATAATGAATGTGTCAAACTGAAGACTCCCAAGAGTCTCAATTAAACATCTTTTCAGAAAGTGATAACCTTTAGCCTTTTGTAGACAATCAGAAAAACAAGACTCAATGGTGTGTTTTGTGTTCCTCACCAACACCACACAGTGAAATTTAATGATATCCAAAGTAATTTATTTTTATTGACAGTTGCTACATCCAGGGATGTCTGGCAACCCATATCTAAATTACCTCTTTAGACTGGCATATATATAGACATGGGGGGAGGATGTGTGTGTGTGTGTGTGTGTGTGTGTATACACACCACAAGCAGGAAGGAAAATATAAATTTATGTATTATCTTTTGTGGTTCATGACTGATAGAAAAAAACTTTCAGAAACTTTCCTGAGACCCAAGGGTATTGGTCATTCCTTTGACAAGGAATGTGTTGATTCAATCAGGTCTCTCCTTCTACTTTCCCCCAACAGACCCAAGAGTAAAATTCAGAGTATGGTTATAACATGTGCTTTGTAAATAGAAGACTACTGATTTGAAACTTGGATTTTATTTTATTTTTTAAAGTGTGGAGTGCTTGGTGCTCTCTGAGCTTGTTTGTTTGCTTGCAGACATTTCATTTTCTGACTAGGTAACATCATCAGCATGAGTAAGTGTGGGGTTTGCCCCCTGGTTATATACAGTATCTTGCCCTGTATACCTCACCCTCACCAACACTGGCAGGGCAAACTACTGCATATAAACAGGGAGCAAACCCCACACTGGAGCATCACTAGCACTGATGATGTTACCTAGTTGGGTGATGAAATGTCTACAAGCAGACAAACAGGCTCAAACAAACAAGCTCAGAGAGCACCAAGGACTCCACAGTTCAACCCCGAGCTACATATATTGTTTTTAAGTATTACAATTTTTCATTCCCTGAGCTTATAACTTTTCTCAAGTATTTTTTAAAATAAGTTTATAACTATATATATACACACACACACACACACACACTCACACACACACACACACACACACACACACACACTGTCAGGCCTAGACCAAAGAACTCCTGGAGACCATGCAGGTTCAATCAGCAAGGTTTATTAGCCAGCGCCTGTTTACAGAAATCTTCTCAGACTGACCAGCAGTTCCCAGGCACAGCTATTCACTATCTTCTGGAATGTTTAGGGATGAGCCAGTTTCCTCCGCTTATCTCCAGAGCGTTGCTCTGGAGACGAGACCGCCGTTTTCACCCCCCTTCCTCCATTCCAGTCCATCACACACACACACATACATACATACACACACAAAATTAAATCAATTTATAAAATCAAATGGAACTTTTGAATCAAATCAACATCAGATCAAATCAATTTTCCAATTCAAATTGAATTATCCAATTGGATCAAATTATCAAATTGACAATTCAAATAAAATCAATTATTTGAACTGAACTGGTGCAAATTAACTTACTGATGATCTTTAGATAGTGACAATTTAGATTACATTTATTACTAGATGATTAAATGACATTCAAATAATTCTGGAAAAGAAATGTCATTTAAGTTTCTTCAGGATTTAAAATCCTAGATTCTCTCTTCCCATTATCTTTGTTTGCTACCCTAAGTGTCAGATGTGCTTTTCAAATTGCAAAAACTTTTTAAAAATCAGGCTTACTATTTAAAATGTAGATACTATCATTCAAGAAACTTATTTAGTCTTTCAGATAGATATAATTTTGTACCTCTATTATCCATTCATATTCAAAAGCAATACCCACAAAAAGGTAATTTCTTATACTGCCGACAAATATCACAGTATCTGAAGTCTAAAGAAATTGCCTTCACTTTTTTTTAAAGCTAATATGGTTGAAAACAATCTTTTGATGCCAGAAGCTTTGCTCTTTATTTTTGTAAATATGAATTCTAAACATTTTAATATGAACACCATGAAAGGCTAGTGGGTTATGACATTCTTTGGCTTGAAAGCATGCAGCCGAATAAGCATTTTTAAATGTAAATATAATGCACTATTGATATATTGTACTATTAAATGTTACTTCAAAAATATGCTCCTGTCTTGTCAGTCTGCATAAAATACATCCTTGTTTTTCCATCCCCAACTTTTTCTCTCTGAGCAAGTAGTCCAAAGAAGACTATATCTTACCTCGTCTTCTTTGTACACAGGGCCCCAGTAATGATATACGCTGCAATCAAAACCAGTTGGTTGAGTACAATAGGCCTGCATGGGGATGGGGCAAATCACAATGTGCGATGTTGTCATCATGCAAATGCTACAACTACAACAGCATCAGATGTTAGGAAACAAGTACATAATTATGGCATTTATATGACGATGCCACTGCACACACGTCATCATTTTGGCATCATCATGGTTTGCTGAGGATACCATTGTTCACTATATTTGTCCAGTTCCTTATATCCAACTATTATTTTTCCCAACATTCTTCTCAGATACTAAGTAATTTACATAATATGAAGAGAAAAAGCAGTCTCTTCCAAACCAAGCTGCATTCTAGACACATGTACAGGATAACATGAGGAACAACTGGGCCTGAGTAAGTCTCACAAGCATGCATTTTCAGTATGCCAATCAAATTTTTACCTCACCAGTTTTGGTGTACCAGTGAAAAAAGGCAGAAAGAATTAACTTCAGATCAGCTACGTCTTAGACAGAGTGCAGGTAGAATGATAGGCACAGAGGGGACAGAGAATAAATTCTTAAATCTCTGTCTAGAGCTTACTGCCCCCTTTGTAGTCAGTAGGTCACAAGGTCTGAAGAGTCAGTGCCATTAGATTTGGACTTCCAACAGGATTGGAACAGGAAGATTCAAGTCCCCACTCATGAAACTCTCAAGGTCACCTGGCAGGTCTTTGTTACACATTATTTTTAACTCAAAGGGTTGTTGTGAAAATAAAAGGGCAAAACATAGCCTCTATCATAAACTCCCTGGATGGAAAGAAATATAATAAAGATAACTGTAGAAGCATAAATCTCACATGTGTATATAAGGGTGAATACATGTGTGCACACACACACACACATGAGTGATGAGACAATTACTAGTCGAATGCAGAAGTTACTACTCTTTGGGTTGCTTTCTCACTGTTGTGTGGGTTTCACAAGCTTAAGGCTGCAGCACAGCAATCTGCAAATATACACACCACATTTCTATGTCAAGATGCTAGAACATGAATTGTTATTGTTGTTTTATTTTACTGCCAAAATTGCAGCCAGCACAGTTTGCAGATGGAGAACATGTAATCGGAGTTTGAACTGGCCAACTTAAAACTGCTGAGGTATCATTGTGACCATTTGGGAGTGGGCTTAATGTTGGCAGTAATCTTGTTTGATATACATGCAGGCAATCTTGAAGCAGAAATATGAGCTGTATTGCAGGAAAATTCCTGGTTGATATTAGGACAAAGCAATAATAGATACAACAAAAAGCCAGCCCTAAAAATTAAAAATACAAAGATATAAAAAAAGACTATACAGAGATGGCAATTTGCAACATTCCATGTTCATCAAATTAAAGTCTCAAGGAAGGGAACATCTGAAATATTATTCTTTTCTCAATGTTCTTTGATTAATTTTAAATATGAGGGGATAATTAAAAAAACAGGAGGAGGGAATGCCTTTTGCTTAGCACTTTTGATTAGGATAAAAGTAAGTTCTGAGATTGCCCATCTGTGTGGAAGGAGCAGGGAAAAGTTATTCAAGGTAGCTGGTCAGACTGCCTAGGGGTCCTGTAAATATAACTGCAGTCCAGTAAATGGCTGCCAACTTAAGTTGAGGCAGGCTGGATAAGTTAGGAGTAACCTGTACATAATGTTGTAGTTTGCAGTGAAGTCAACAGCTCCTGCCATATATATGAAGTCTTGAATTATAGTTACTGTAACCCTGTGCCATGAGCTATGGTTCCATAAGGGATGGTGGCATTTGGTCAAAACTCCTAAAGGGTACAAAGTTGCTAAGCCCTAATGAATGCAATGGTTGTGTGCAAAAGGGGTGTAGTCATCTGTCCTCAATTTGATGTCCTCCAGATGATTGACAGTTATCATCAGCTTGCACCACTTTCAGCCAATGTGAAACTAGGTTGGGAAGAGCTAGCCTAGAAGTTGCAAGATTGTTGTTGTTTCTGTTGTTATTATTATTATTAATTTGATTCAATTTTGGTCCTCCTGACTCCAAAACAACTCTGGGCAACTCACAATATAAAGAAAACAAGATAAAAATACAATCAGGTAAATAAAAAACAATAAAGGAAATAAATAAGATGCAAAATCTGGACAACCAGCTCCAAAAATATGCAACATGTCAAGCACATCTAACAAGGAGTTCCACCCTACTCCAAGTTTGGGAGAACAATGTGATCTTCAAGGTCTTCTGGAAAGCCATCAGGGTGAGCACCATCCGGATCTCAGGGGGACCCTCATTTTTCTTAGAAAATGTCAGGTATGCATGGATTATAAACTGAACATTTATTTGGCTGTATTCAGAAATGCTGTCCCTGGAAATAGAAGCTGAGAAAGAACATTGCAGAAGAATCAAACAAAAATAACTGCATGGAAATGTTCAGTAGCTTTGGAAGCTCTTTATATCATCTTGTGTTTTTATTAATTGGTTAACATATATCCTTCTTAAGGAAGATGGCTGGTATGCAACTTGATTGTAAGATTATATTTAAATTAGTAGAGCAAGTGGGATTTATGGAAAGTTGTTCCCATCTGTTGCAGAGCTGTGTAGGAAAAGAAACACAGACAACGGAGAACATCTGTGAACATTTTGAGTCAAAAAATACTCATCCCTGAGACTCTCAATTCAGGGATGTATGAGGAGATAACACATTCCTTTCGGGATGAATCTCTCACCTATTTAGATTCATCAGATTTGTGACTCAAAAGATTCTCTCAAGGCCAGACAATAAGGAAAGTACAGTATCGTACTACTTCCAATGCTTGCAGTAGAAGAGGACATTGCCTGCTGCTTCTTTGTAGCCCACAAGATTGTTTCTTCTTGGGTGAGAAAAACCCTCATGTAACGACCTCTCACTCAGCAAGCTGTGCTTTCTCCATCCCAGGGGGCCAACTGTTGCATAGAGTGTAACCTGGAAACAGTGGGCTAAAATGAACTGATGAAATGTAACAGGAGAAGTCTAAAGATCTGCATGTGAGGAGGGGAAAAAAAGAAAGACGCAGGCATGGGATGAGGGAAACTTGACTTGGCACAATAGTGCATGTGAGAAGACCTGGGAGTTCTAGTTAGAGCAATAACTTAACTGGCCTGACTGCAGAGCAGCAGTAAAAAGAGGGGGTGGACAGTGGTTTTGAAAGCAATTTATTTTCCTCCCATCTCTGAGTCAGAAAAGGACATCCATGAGGACGTTTGGGTGAGCCAATCAAGAGAATGAATGAAGATTGAATTGCAAAACAAAGATATAAAGAAAGAGCAAATAGGTTGAGCAGGAGGAGAAAGCTACAATGCAAGAGAGAGAGGGAAAAGGACCTGGGCGGATGCCAGATTGAAAGACTGGCAGGAAGCCACAAAAGCAAAGCCAGTAAGAACACCGCTTGCAAATGCACGTGATTCCACATTGGTGCACAGAGTCTGAGAAACAAAGATAAAGATGAAACTACAGATCTGTTAGCTTGATGTATTTACTGGACAAATCCTGAAGCAGATTCGTAACTGCATATTTGACGGAATAGATATGTATTTTTATGAGATAAAAATACAACCATTAACAAGGGCCAACATCGGACTGTCACAAGGGAGTCATACCAGACTAGCCTTATTCTTTTCTTGATAGAATTACTAGCTCGATAAATTGGGGAAATGCCATACACATATTGTACCTTGACCTCAGCAAAGCATTCTACAAGTCTTCTATAATATATTACATTCTATACGTCTTGCATCATATTCTCACAGAAAAAGATGGCTAGATGATAAAGATGGGCTAGATGGATTCATAATTAGCTGAAGACTGCACCCAGGGATTATTCATAAATGTCTCTATCTTTGTTTGGAGAGTAGTATTGAGTACAGGGATGGTTTAAAAAAGTCAAGATGATGGCCAGGACGGTGCAATCAAAGCTCTACCTGTTTTTCAATGTGTGTCACCTGTGCAACACACCTAAAAACAGGCAGAGCTTTGATTGCACTGTCATTATGACTGTCTTGACTTTTTTGATCATAACCTGCAGACACCCTTGATCAAGTAGAATGCCACAGGGCTGTGTCCTGGGCCTAGTCCTGTTCACTATTGTTATTCATGGCCTGGCTGAAGTGGTTGAGAGGATGATAACCAAATCTGCAAATGATGTAAAATTAGCAGCAACAGCTAATGCTTTTGAAGAAAAAGAGAAGATTCAAAAAGATCTAGATAGACTTGACCAGTGGGCTGCAATGAAATGATGAAATGTAACAGGGAGAAATGTCTTTACATCTGAGCATGAAAAAAAAAAAATGAAGGGCACAGGTATAGGATGAGGGATAATTTAACTTGAGCCAAATGTTATGCAGCTACTAAAAAGGCAACTGATATTTTAGGATGTATTAACAGAAGCAAAGAGCGCAAAATTGTCCCCCTCTACTCTGCCTCAGGCCTCATGTGGAATCCTGGGTCCAGTTTTCAACACTGTAGTTCAAACAGGGCATTGACATACAGGAGTGAGTTCAAAGAAAGGCTACCAAGATGGTGACTGGAAACCAAATCCTATGATGAACATGAAAAAGAAGTGGGTGAGTTTAGCCTGCAGGAGAGAAGTCTGAGGGAAGATAAGATGAGAGCAGTCTTCAGATGTTAAAGAGTTGTCATATAGCCAAGAGAGTAGACTTGTTCTCTGTCATCCTGGAGGCCGGGATCAAACCCAATGGATTGAAACTACAGAAAAGTAGGTTCAGATTAGATGTCCCTAGGAGAGATAATTGGATGGATTGATGGAGTGGTTGGATGGAGTTGATAAGTTCCTCAAAAAGAGAGAGGTGTAGCTTAAAGAACAAAAGGGGATATGAAAGGGAAGTGGGTGTTTCCCTTTCTTCTCTTTCTCTAGTAGCTTCAAGTTATTTAGCTTACTATTTCTGACTCCCTTTCTGCTCTTTGAATAATACTTTTTACACTGAAAGGGAATAGTATAATGGGAATGTATATTGATACGCACAGTATTGTACAGTAACTATGACATTTCACAGAATTCAGATCTGATGATATATTTGAGTTTCAGCAGATTCTCATTTTGGCTTAAATTTGATAGGCCCTATCTAGCACTGAGTTATACATGTTCAGACTCACAGAATTCAGTTGGCCTTTGGGTTGGCTTAACCTATACTGGATCATGGCCAAAATGATTTTGAAGAAAACCCAACCATCCCCAATGTCTGTTCACATGTACTCTGCAAAAAAGTTAATATTTCTTTTTGGTGCTAGATCCATCAGCACCAAAATAATAATAATAATAATAATAATAATAATAATAATAATAATAATAATACAAAGGAATTAGGCAGACATTCTGTGCATATTTCCTAGGTCAGTGGCATTACTACCTTTCTGCTACAAATATATTAAGAGGACACAAAGTCCCACAGGGAACAATGCAATCACCTACTACAGTTAGTTGTATTTCAGCAAGAGTAACCACTGCATTCGTTTGCTAGGGAAGTTGCAGAGATAGCAAAGCTCTGTATATTCATGGCTGCTTGTTTCATTCCAGTACGTGGGGAATGTGATAATTGATCTGAATATAATTCCACTTGTGTGTTAAATATCAAAGAAGCCTCTTTTCACATTAGAAATTAAGCAGACCACTATCTAAAATAGAATTCCAAAAAAACATTCCGGAAGAATGGTGAATGTTATATATTTTTAACAATAAGCATAACGTTTTAATCTTTCCTACTTATTCAAGATTGATATTTCTTTGACATTGTTCAGTAATGATCCTATAGCAATTTACAGGAGAGTAAAATTAAATTTGGAAATACCTCTTTTCTTTAAAGAATTATTTTCAACATTTATCTTATTTTACTTTAAGCCACAACAATAAACATTTGTTCAGTGAAAAAGTGGAATACCACTGTGCCAAAAAGCCTACTGAGTTAACATTATGAAACATTAAAAATACACAGAGGACTGCAATATGTTTAATGAAAGTAATTAAAATTAACATCAGTATGTCAGGAGCTTACAAAATTTAGCTTATACCACATTTGTCCTTCAAGGTAAGGTAAGCCCAGCCCAGCCCACTATTACTTCAAGAAGCTATTCTCCAGTTCACAATTTATAGCTGGGATATGAAATCTCTAAATTACAGGCCTAATCTGTCCCATCAGGCTGGACCCTTTCAATTTGTCCATGTTTTGCCTTTCCATTCAAGGGAGAAAGAAAAATGTAGGACAGAGAAAGCTGGTAGAAGCTGATCTTGCCAGCAGTGAGTACCAGAAGGATCAGCACTACCTTTCCTGTCCCATCAGATGAAGCTCTTTAGTAGACTGAATCCGTAACATGCCTGACCTGATGGGACAGGTGGATGTAACTGGGGAGAGGTGATCCCTCAAATAAACTGGTCCCATGCCATGTAGGGTTTTAAAGGTCAGAACCAGCATCTTGAATTGAACCCAGAAGCAAAGTGGCAACCAATGCAGCTTGCAGAGCAGAGGTGTAACATGTGCTGTTCTAGGGGCACAGACAACTGCATGCACTGCCACATTTTGCACCAGTTGAAGCTTCTGGATGTTCTTCAAGGTCATCCCCATGTAAAGTGCATTACAATTGTCCATTTAGGAGGTGACCAGGGCATGGATAACTGTAAGCAGAGCTTCATGATCCAGGAATGGGTACAACTGGCACACAACACAAAGCTGTACAAAGGCCCTCCTAGCCTTGACTGCCACCTGCTCTTTGAGCAGGAATTGTGAGTCCAGAAGGAGATTGTACACCAGGTCTGTCTGGGGCAAGCAACCACATCCATCTCAAAGATGGTAAATTCCCAGATCAAGAAGGCCCTAAAACCCAAAGCCACTTGGCCTTGCCAGGGATCAGTTGAAGCCTGTTGTTCACCATCCAGACACTCACAACCTCCAGGCACCAGGACAGAACACCATCAGCATCACTTAGTTTGCCAGGGGCGGAAATATATAACTGAGCATCATCAGCATACTGATGATACCTCACCCCATGGGGATGGAAGATCTCCCCCAGCGGCTTCATGTAGATGTTGAACAAGAGTGGAGAGAGTACCGAACCCTGTGGCATCCCACACAGTAGGAGCCAAGGGTGGGATCTCTCACTCCCAATTAACACCAACTGGTATCTGCTCTGCAGAAAGAAATAAAACCAGCACAATACAGTGCCACCCACTTTCAGTCCATGGCGCCAATCCAGAAGGATAACCTGGTTGATGGTATCGAAGGCTGAGAGGTCAAGTAGAGCCATGATGGATGCACTATCCCCATCTCGCTCCTGCCAGAGATCATCAAAAGTGCAACCAATGTAGTTTCCATCCCATACCCAGGCCTGAATCCTGACTAAAAGTGATCTAGATAATTCGCTTCATCCAGGGTCTGCTGAAGTTGCTGCACAACCACCTTCTCCACAAACTTCCCTAAAAAAGGGAGATTGGATACTGGACAGAAATTGTCCAGTATGGTGGGATCCAGGATGGTTTCTTGAGGAGGGGGTGAACCAATACCTCCTTAAGAGGTGGAGGAACAACTCCCTCTCTCAAGGATGAATTCACCACCACTAGAACTCATCCACTAGTGAGCAGAACCTGGACCTAATGAGCAGGGGGCTGAGTTCATAGTCATGAGGACCTTGTCCATTTCCTCAGGCCCAACAGGTTCAAACCATTTCCAGGTAATAGGGCAAGACTGTGTCCCAGGCATCTCCACTGGACCTGCACCAAGGATAGAGTCCATCTGGGAATAAATTTAAGTGATTTTGTCCAACAGATGCTCTGTAAATTCCTCTGCACAGCCTTGCAGATGAATCTCCCACCCTCTTTTCCTCCTCTTTAAGAAAACAGATAACACAGAAGAGCAAAAGTTCCTTCTCTGCAATCCTGCGCTTGCCTTCACCTGGTTTACCCTTGTTGAAATCATTCTAATTGGAGAAGCTGAAGTATTTGGACCAGAGAACCTATGCCAACCCCTTAATAAGCATGCTTAAATGAATAAGTAGTATTCATCCATTTATTTTACATTTCCAAGAACATTAAAAGTCATCCTGCAAATGAACCAAGCATTCCATTTCCCACATTCTGTTCCCCTCATGGCCAAGCAGGAAACCATAAGCAGACATGAGCATGAAACATTAACCTCCTGCTAATGTTTCCCAGGAACTGGTAATGCACAGCATATTGCCTCTGCCACTGTCAGTAATATGTAGATATCAAGCATAACAGCCATAGGTTGCCTTAGATAGCTATAAAGTTATCATAGTCTTAGACAGCTATAAAACAGTTATGGCCTTATACTGCTATAAAGCTATCATAAACCATCTGGTGGTTCTGCACATTACTACATCATCTGGAAGCAAATCCCATGATTTAAATATAGGATAGGTGAAGAAGTATTCCTTTTTATTTTTTATGTATCTCCCAGAAAGTACATTCGTTCAACCGGATTAGATTTGTTTATCAGTTATTGGCCTTACTAATACTAGTTATATCTTCCTCTCTAGTTGTTTTTGTATACCTTATTTTATGCTTGCATTTCTTTTGTGCAGGGTTGTGTTCTTTTTTCTTCCCATTATTCCCATAGAATTTCCATTTTCTGAAAGAAAGCTTCTCTTTTTCTCCCTCTCTCTCTCCCCCAGCTTCCTTGGTGTTGCTCAATAACTAGCTTTGATCTCCCTTCTCTATCAAAGATATTGATGAAGCACCTAACAAATAGAAAATAGGAATGTGTTGATTTTTTTTTTTAAATCAACAGATGTAACCAAGACAGTAAAATGAATAGAAGGGTAAAACTATCAAGGGGACATCTTCAGATATACAGTAGCTTATGATTTTCAAACTTTGACGCCATGTTTATGGAGTGGCAGAGCATGTCTACAAGATTTTTAGACATCAAAATACCAAACTTTGCTGCAAAACTCTGAAATGATATTATATTCATTTCTCTACTACTATCTTTAAGTCAGAGGTTGACCTCATCTGTCTCCACGTCCTGCCTGCCTGGAACTTAAATGGCAACATTAGGAGTTAGGTTAAGCTTACAGTTAGGCTTTAAACCACTCCATCTACCCTTCCATTCTACTTAGCGACCCAAAAAGAGTCATCACCATATAAGTGCCACACCTCTTCAGAGGTTGATTATTATCTCAAAAAAATTACCCTAGCTAGCCACTAAAAGCTTCCATTCCCTGCCTTGGTCCCTGACAGTCCAGTATTCCATAATTCTTGCTTTTAATCATGTTCCTGTTTCTTTGTAAATTGATCTTTACCATTGAGGCTAATCTAACCTTTTCTGTTTGAGGTAAAGGAAAAGCTGTTTCTTCTGGCTCCTACATATAAAATCATTAACTACACTTGTAATAGAATTTCAACACCAAAAGTGGTACAGCATCTTCTCCTGCAGCAGAAGATGGCAGACTAGCTTATAAAGTAGGGCTGTGTGAGGTAGCCAGAATTCACCTTAACAAGGTGAATATGCTCCACTTCAATGATTCATGAAGGCAAGATTCTTCTCTTCATTGAAATGCTTTGCAGTGCATGAAATGCCATTGCCTCTGCCCTTGTGAGTTGGAAAAAAACCTTTGTCCATTTCCTCCAGCAAGGGGAAGTGAAATGGGCCACTCTCCTCAGCTGTCTAAAAGGAGGCTGGACGCATGACCACAAGGCTCCTTTGAATGATGGCTTTATACACATCTTTGCTGAAGTGAATCACCCTCTTCAAAAATATCCACAGTCCTATAAGATACTGCATAGCAGGCAACGTGGCACATTGCAGAGAGTAAAGAGGATGACCTTGATAGACAGGTGGAAGATACAAAAGCAATGAGAAGAGAAACACTACTTAACTCTAAATGATGAGGTGGAATTATGAAAGCATCTCTTATTCATGTGAATATAAAAGAGGGAAGAGGGGAAGCACAATCAGACTTGCAAGATTCTATTACTATGGCCAGTCTGGTCTAGTTTGTGGGGCTGACACACATGCAGGTCTTTCCATCAACACTTCACCAAATTTCATATTCCAAGCTTTCTCCTTTTATAGTCTGCCACTTGAATTCCTCACTCTTGCCTCTCTGCTCCTAGTAATAGGGCCAGTCCTTCTTGCTATTATTATTGCCTGCGTGTGAAATCTGGCAGAACCAGCAGCACCAAAAGATGTAGCCCTATAGCAACGCTAACTCCTGATTTCTAGAACTTTCCCTCTGAAACAAGTAAATTCATACCAGAACATGAACTCTATCTGTAGAATATAGTATAATACCAGTACAGTAAGTAGCTGTCAGAATAAAAAAAGTTAAACTAAAGGGCTGGGAAGAAAACCATCAATGTGTGAGTGCTTTCTTGGGGACCTAAACCAGCTACCTTCTAGATGTTTTGGGTTACAACTCTAAGCAATCCTGACAACTGGCCAGTTTGGTTTGGATTGATGGGCATTGTCTGGAGGCACCAGCCTGAAGAAGGCCAGATGGTTGCATATATTCAAAATTTGTTAGTTAGCTGCCATCAAGTAGGTTCAGCTCTTGGTAACTGCATGGATTAAAGCTTGCCATATTGAGCCATCTTTATTAATAATTCATAGCTTTCCCAAGGACATCACAATAATCTCTTTGATCCTCTCCTTCTGTCTTATCCATTAGTTTCTCCTTCTTCTCCTTCTCTCAGACTTGCCAAGCATGATCGTTTTTTCTAATCCATCATCCTTTCTCATCACAAGCTTGCTGATCATTACCTCAAGGGATCAGTCAGCCTTTGTTTGGTTCAGGACTGATTGATTGGTTTTTGCACTCCATGATACTCTTAATAACTGCTTCTAAATCCATAATTCAAAGGCATCTATCTTTTTTTCTCTTACTCTTTCTCCATGTCCAGCTTTAACAGCCATGCTTTACTATTATAAAGATCATCGCTTTAAGTATTCTTATTTTTGTTGTCATTGAGATGTCCTTATCCTTCATGATTTTGTTTAAGAGTGGCATTGTCTTTCTTGCTAGGATTAATTTAATTTACTTCTCCAACATATTGTCCTTCTTGATCTATTCCTAAGCCCAGTCAAAAAAACTTTCTACCACCTTCACAAGGTCTCTTGGTTGTTTACAGTAAAACACAACATCAAATTAAAACTGAGAAATATTAAAATCTATTAACAGCAACTATTAAAACCTGTATTAGGAAGTGTGTTTTAACAGTTGTTTTAGATCTTTTTAAGAGACTTAGGTCAGTCACCCCAACTTAGCAAAGAGTGCATTCTAAGAACTGGGTGGCTACAGGAAAGGTATGAGACAAAACTGTAGCAACTATTCTTCAGTTGAGTTTAATGAGCAGAGAAATGAACAAAATGTTAACCGCAGGTTCAGTAGTGTCTCTGAGTTTTTCCCAAGAAATCTAACTGTTATGTTAGATTTCTAGACTAGTTGAATTTCTAGACACAAAGGGCATATTACAGTAGTCAGGTCTGGAGGTTATTCACACACTTACTCCACAGTTTTAAGGTAATTCTCTTCTAGGAAGGGATGCAGTTGGAGTAGCAGCTGAAACTGATGAAACATATTCTGGCCTCTCCATCAACCTGGGAAGGTGAGAATGAGAGAGAGAGAGAGAGAGAGAGAGAGAGAGAGATATCTGGATTTAGCTGCACCATTACTGAAGATGTTACAGAAAAAAATCACTTAGCTGTAAAACTCTAAATCTCTCCAGTGATTTCATGTAGATATTGAAAAGCACTGGAGATGGAATGGAGTTCTGAAAATAAGAGCTCCAGTTTGATCTCCAAGCAATACTACCTGAAATTTATCCCAACAGATAGAAATAGGACCGCTGTACAACAGTGCCTCCTATTCCTAAATCTCACAGGCTATCCAGATCAATGATGCTGAAAGCCAGTGAGAAGTCCAGAAGATTCAAAACACTCCCATTGTCACCGTTCAAAGAAAGACCATCCATCAGACTGATCAAGACTGCCTCTATCTGCTAGACAGTTCTAAAGCCAATTTGAAATGAGACATGCTAACCTGCTTCCTACCGTAGTTTTTGTAGCTGTGGAGCTGCCATACTCTCAATCTTACCTAGCCATGGAAAGTTAGAAACTGGCTTATAATTGTCAATATTTTGAGGAACTTTAGGTCTAATAATTACCTATTTTTAAAAAGGCATCCTGCCCTCCTCAGGCAGTTATTTATGATATTTAAAAAGTATGTCTCAATCTAATGACTAGAAGTTACAAGACAAATTGGACAATAATCCAGAGAATAAGTTGTGGTATATACTCTTCCCAGTGGCCTGTCCATGACCTTGGTATCACAAACTGAAATTGGTCAAGCTCAATTACATAAGAATGATTAAATATAGCATAATTAATTCAATATCAATGGTAGTATGCAAGATGTGGGAGATTTTATCCTTCCAAAAAATTCAAGCTTCTGAAAAAGAGAAAGTAGCCCTCACAACCCAAATCAACTCATTAGCCTGTGAGTTTGCAGATGCAATAGGTGCGAAAAAAACAAAACAAAGCAATTATTTTGCTGCATATATCACCAAGTGTAAGTCTTCAAAGGAGCTTTATGATGCTCCTTATTGGAAGTCAATTTCTTCTCTTGCATTCTATCTGTCTAGCTTGCCATTAAAACTCTCTCAGTTCATCTGTATGCTGCAGGACCATCTTTGAGGCAAACTGGAGAAAGCCCTTAGGACTGATTGTGTCAATGGCCCTAGCAAGTTTTCTTTTCCAGGAACCAACCAGGACATAATGGAGGAAATAATTTGTAGGACCAGCTACAAACTCTTCCAAATTCTCAAAGAATCCAACTGGGTACAATAGCTTTTCAGTTGTCCCTAATAGGTCCACTCATTCATCCATAACTGTATTACCTGACACCTACTTAAAAAAACTGCATTTAAAATCAAGGCAAATTCTTGATCCATTATTTTCTATTATGTAGAATGTAAGATATGCAAACTAAAATATAGCTAAAAGAAATGTTCAGCTTCAGTAGATTATTTTATAGCATGCAATCATTTGGTTTATTACCTCATACATTTATTTGGAAACAAGAACATACATCAAAATAGAGAAAATCTCTAAAATGTTTACAAAAGCATGTTTTTTGAGGGGGAAGCTTTGACATACCAGTGGTATGACTGGAGAGTGTGACTTGCACGGCAGAGGGGAGACATGAATATATCCACTATATGTGACTAATAGTTGTATTCACCTTGGCATTTGACATCTCATGTTGGCTTGCTCTACTGCTCACTGTTACTAATTTTTATGTTTACATGTATTAATATATTTTATTAATTTTTATTGCTCAATATGTTTATTTAATTGTAAACCATGTATTTCAAGACCGCAGTTGTAATTTTTAGCAAAGTTGCCTCTTTGCCCTTGCCTGCCAACATGTGCTGTTCCTCTCTGGATTGCAGTGAGAATTGCAATTGAGTAGTTGTGTGATTGGAATCCCATGGTGAAATCACTCTAGGGTTTTAGGCAGAAGAGGGTTCTGTGTAAGGGCCATTTCAAACTCTGAAGATGAGGACGAGGAAACAGTGGCAAAGAACATAGAAGCTGAATCCATGGGATTGTCCTTGCACTGAATTTCCATCTGTACACAATCTGTTGTTCGTGATCCTAAATGGACACCCAGCCTCTGAATCTGAGAGACTACTGATGTCACTTGGTAAAACAGCACACAGCTGAGTGACAGAGGAGCATTCAGTTGCAAGATCACCTCCTTGGGTGTGACAGCCTCTTTGAGACTTGCCACTAATGACAGTCAGTTGATGCCATTCTGGGTGGGATCCAGACACTAGGAGCATAACAGCACACATAATGATAGGTTGCTGCAAATGATGGGACCTTGGGCTTTGTATCCTAAAACCCCAACCTTGCTTGGCTTGCTTGGATTTCTCAACTCTTGCCTGCACCTCAACCATGTTTTTCACTGACTCCACCATCTTGGATACAGTATTGTCTTTTGTTCTTGACTTATAGACAGGATTAGATCCTCTTTTGCCTATTAGCCTCGTAGAAAATGATGTGTGCTATCTGTCTATCAATGTTTTGAGTATGAGTGACAGAACTTGAAGAACAAGATTAAAATTTCCACCTGAAGCTTAATTAATGACCTTGGGCATGTGTTGCAGCCTAAACCACCTCATAACTGTATTGCAGCAGGTATTACTTAGAATATCACAAAGACTCCTGAAGGAAAGATGAGGTAGGCATTTACCAATCAGTCAATACAGGCTGAGGACAAAGTTCTCCTTGTCCATGTTTCTACAGAAAAAACACACATTTTAAAGTTTCAGTTGATTTAAATAGAAAAGCATTAAGTATATGTTTAATCTTTACAGTAAAACTACAGGAATTTAATAGTTCTTAATTTTGACTAGTTTGTCCCTCAACATAACATTTATAATTCATGTCAAAACATAAAATACCATTAAAATGGTATAAAATGTTGTTTGAGAATTACCCCCATTGTTATAACTCAATTCATCAAGTTAATGTGCATACAATAAATTAAATTATGATTGAAGGAGATTAGATTTTTATTCTTTTTTACTTGACATATGGACTCTTGATTAAGAGGTAATCTGTTGTAACCAGATTTTTAAGTGTGTATAATCACAGAGGGGAGGATGTCCTCGCAAAGAGGTCTATCTTCTATCACTTCTATTGTTAATTTATTTGTTACAAGAAAATTATTTCAAGAAGTTGTGAGTAATAAAGATATCTCCAGTTTAACAACTTTTCATCTTAAGTAGCCAAAGTCACAAGGGGATGTAATGCCTTGGTACAGCTGACACTACACCTCCCTTTAGCTGCCAACTGGGAGAAAGATGCTACTGTTGTCCTGGGCTTATTAGTCACAGTTCCAGGATTACCTGAAGTAGTTCTTACCTACAACACTTTGTAACTTAGAATTAGCATTTGAATTTGATGTTTTTTTCCCTTCCTCCTAATAGCTTTTTCTTTTATGTTGGAACTTTTTCATAGTGAGACTAAGATGGAGGCATTACTTTTCATTCAACCCACACATCCATCTGAGTTTTTTAGATTATATGTTATTGGGAAGGAAGGATTTCAATGTCTTCATTACTAAGTAAAATCACCATATCACAGACATAACAGAATTTGTGTTATTTGCCAAGCACATTTTGAAAACCTGGACAACTGTTTAGAAAATAGAAAGAGATTGAAATAATCTTTGATCCAATAAACTGGTGACAAAATAATATATCAACCTTCATCAACATTCTCAATCTGGTCCCTCCTATGTATGAATTCAAATATGAATTCCCTTGGAGTTGTAGTCCCAACCAACTGAAAGGCACTTGGTTGGAAAAAATTAATTGAGAAGGTCTATGGGGTTGACATCAACTTGACTGGGCATAATCATATTTCTAGTTTGGTTTTATATTTGTAGGTATTTTTATCCCATTTCTCATTTAAAAAAATAATAATGCATTCAAAACACAAACATGACAACTCTGAAGGACGGCAAGATGGTGGATGTGATGTGTGATTGATGCCACGTGTGTACAACACACATAAAAAAGGGGCAAGGCTTCAATCACAGAACTGCCAATTGACTTCTTTGACAATCCTCCCCACACCCATGTCCCTTTTTCTCAACATACTGATAGGCTTCATGGTAACACCATCCACACAGGGCAAGATGAGATCAATATGTGGATGGCTTAGTAAGGCTATCTGAAGCCCATTAATATGCAACGTCATAGCAGTAATAAAAATAGATAGAATTCCTCAACAGTGGTATTAAATTTTTGCCCAATCAATTAATGGCCATTTCAGGAGTATCCTGAACTTGCAAAACAAGCAGTTCTTGTATTACATGGATATGCTTAGAAATGGCTTTCCACATTTTTAGTATTAGAGCAGAAAAACAGTTAATCTGTTCCTTAATTTGTGATCATTCTGCTGCAGCAGAATGCTGTGCAGATCCACTAACTTCAGTATTCAGACAGGGTTCGTATAGAGGACATGGGAGTACTCACTTAACGACCACAATTGGAACTGGCAACTCCATCGCTAAGCAATGCGGACATTAAGCAAGACCTCATGTGACCATGACTTACTATTTTATTGCTGGCTTCTTCATTGACTCTGCTTGTTGGAAGCCAGATGTGAAGTGTGCAAATAGCGATCATGTGACTGTGGGATGCTGTATCAGTTGTAAATGCCTGCCAGTTGTGAACCATTTGAATCTCAATCATGTGACTGCAGGGTTGCTGAAATGGTTGTAAGTGCAAGGACTGGTCATAAAGTTATTTTTTCAGCACTGTCGTAACTTCAAACAGTCAGTAAACAGGGCAGTCATTAAGCGACAACCACCTGTATCTCATCAGAATGTGTAGCAGGCCTTAAAAGTAAGTCCAGTGTGAAAGTCTGGATATATCAAAAGTCAGGTACACATATTTCATTTCACCTAAATCTGGGTTTTCATTAAATTTTCAGTTTCGTTTAAACTGCCATTCAGTCCATTGTGATAACCACATCCACATTTTGCTCATATTCATACCTATGTATTTTATTTGATTGAGGTAGGTAGCACGTGTGCAAGCTTTCAAAGCCAAAAGGTACTCATGAAGTATTTTACAGAATTAAACTAAATACAATTTAAAAGCAGCAAAATGTCAGTTTAAAACATAATAAATAATAATAAACAACTTTCTTAAAATGGAAATCGGTTTTTTTTTTTAAAAAAAAATCAGTTATAGAAACCTTCCAAATCAGAGAGACTTCACAGCAAGGGGGTTAGGTGAATCTCTCTGGAATGAGTTCCCCAGTCATGGGATCTTAACTAAGACTGTATGAATAATAAATTGCTTGTTCATGTGCACATTTCACATATGATTTGCAAATAGGTGATTATGAAAAGTTTAAGTGGTCATAAGAAAGGTCATTTTGCAATATAATGTGATGTTTGTGCAACCAAGATTACCAGAGTAAACAAATTTGGCTAAGATATAATAGAATGGCTACCAGAATTTTTTGATCCAGTGGATGGATCAATTTGAAATCAGGAGGATGAGAAGAAGAAGAAGAAGAAGAAGAAGAAGAAGAATAAGAAGAAGAAGAAGAAGAATAAGAAGAAGAAGAAGAAGAAGAAGAAGAAGAAGAAGAAGAAGAAGAAGAAGAAGAAGAAGATGAAAAGCAATTTGTATATTGGCTAACTGATTTATAACATTACTGCTAAAAAGGTTAAATATTTAGAAATCTTTTTGATTTATTCCAGGATAATTATTTACCAATTTGGAAACATATAATGACAGATATTTCTAGATGAAAGAAATTAAATGTGCCTTGATTAGAAAGAATTGCATAATCAAAATGAATATTTCACCAAGTTTAAGTTTTCTATTTCAAATTATTCCAGTTCCTATCAAAAATAAAATATTAAACAACTGGCATTGACCAATAGCAAATTCTCTACGGTCTAACAAAAGGCTAAGGATTAAATTCAAGAACTTGCAAGATTCAAAAGAACAAGGTGGCCACGTGTCCCTAAATTTCAATTTAGATTATTATGGCAGCTGGCTATCAATGGATTTCAGAATGGATTATACTGCCTTATGGTTCCATCGCCTTATGGATCTTCCACAGGGGTGGCATAGACATATTTGGGTTTACTGTATATATACAGAAATAAACATTTTTCAAGAGACTATTTAATATTAAGCAACTTATTGAATGTTTGAAATAAATATACAAAAAGAGTAAGTTCAGACTTCTCCCCTCCTGCTCCCTTAGTGATTGTCTACTTTTATAATGAAGAATACATTAAGAATTTTGTTCAATGGAGAGACAAAAATCTGCTTAGATTACAAGATTTTATTATTAATAAGACAGAATTAAGATCTCTTGAGTTTTTTGCTACACAGCGCTCTTCCACACTCAATTGGTTCCAATACTCTCAAGTAAGCAGCACAAGAGACTTACAGAAACAAGGAGGATTGTTGAGAAATTTGACTGAATTTTAAAACCTTATAACTCACAACATTGAACATTTCCTAGGCACAGTTTATAATCTATTAGTGAAAAATGATTCAGAACCTAAGCAAGTCAAAGATGTTATGATTAATGGATGCAAAATTTGAGTACAGGTATAGAGATGGAACAGTGGGAATTTCAGTTGAAAAAGAATATTAAGTTTATCTTGAACATTATACTTAGAAACAACTGGTATAAGATGTTTTATTGCTGGTACATTACTCTGGTTATAATTGGTAAAATAAGTAACTCCTTTTCCCCAAAATGCTGGAAATGCCATGAACAGATTGGATCTTTCTTCCATAGGTGGTGGCAATGTTGTAAAATTTGACAATATTGGAAATTAATTTACTGTAGAACAGAAGAAATGTCAAAAATTGTAATCCCATTTCACCATGAGATATTTATTATTAAAATTTACTAAACCATACATTTATTCAAAATACACTGAACTGGCATTATATATGATAATAGCTGCAATGACTTTATATGTTCTTTATTGGAAAAGATCTCTGATCCCTTCTATGGAAGAATTGTTAATTAAATTGTGGCAATATGCTACAGTAATTAAATAATAAATCTTTAAGAATAATTAAAATGTAAATCTGATGTACAGTCTTATTTGAAAACCATTTCTGAACTATAATTTTATACATGGTATTGTGCCACACCCCATATTTGGGATCTAGTGTTCATATTTTAATCTGACATATAGTCTACACATTATCTATAGTATTTTTTCAATGTATTGTTTATTATTTATAGTTTTCTTTTCCTCTTATTGATTTTATTTGTCCTAGTTACATGCCTTAACTAGAAATTGGGCATGAAATGTCTATAGTGCTCTAAGTTGTTAATGGTCTATTAGAATATATTAGCCATTTGATATTTTAGATTTGCTGGTTTTTCAAGTCTTATCAGTTCATGTGTACTTCATTGCTTATATGTTTTTTTTTTCTTTCTTTCTTTCTCTCTTTTTACCATACTTTCTATATCCTTTAAAATCTGCATTTGTATCAGTATTATTTATTTTCCTGTTTCTTTAAAATTATAATAGAAATAAATGGCAAAGAAGTAGAATGTCAAGGAGCCGAACATAACCACAAGTTTGATGGGGAAAGGGTGCAAAACAGTATTGAAGAATATCCAGGCAAAAGCACATTCGCAGAAGAACAAGCAAGAAAGGAGCTAAAAATTGAATTCACCCTCCTGATAAAGTAGTTTATGAACAATGTGCAGGTATTATCCTTTTATAACTGCTGTCAAAGAAAGTGCCTAAGTTCTTTTTAAGGTTAAAACAGAAAAATAAAGCTTGTCCTAAATGTCAGTTTCTCTAATTGGATGCTCTAGCAAATATAGATCTTTTCAGATTAACAATGCAAGACATGATGGTTTGATGGATGCTGTTTCAATTTTGTCTAAGGGGTTCATATCCTTGCCTGAAGCTGAGCTGCAGAACTTTTGATCTGGATGTTCATAGACTCTATTTGCCTTTAGCATTCTTATGGAAAAGAGGAAGCCTGATATCAACACATCAGAATAACAGGAAGGGTTTGAAAGAATTCCAAATTAGGATTTTGCTAAAAAATTATTCTGCATTATTTTACTACTTTCTTTAGATGGGAAAAAATAGTATTCAAACTCCCCCCCCACCCCAAAGAATACAGTTTCAGAAAAATACTCATTGATAGGATTTGTTGTTTTGGTGCTAATCTTTGTAAAGAGTCAGTCAAAGTACAGGCAGTCCCCAGTTTATGAATGAGTTCCATTCCCAAGGTCTGTCCTTAAGTTGAATTTGCATGTAAGAAGCTGGAACAGTATTATTGTATAATACTATATAAGTAGTATTGTGTAATTAACTCAAACCATTGTGTATTTAACTTGAATCGTTGTGTATTTAATTTGAATCATTAAATCAAATTTTGCTACAATAGGCTACATTCTAAATAATGGGTTGTCCTTAAACCAGGTGTTCTTAACCCAGGGACTACCTGTAACTACAAGAGAATCTTTCACTGAACAAACAACTTTCCAAGGATCTGCACCCTCTTTAATTCTTCACATTTCAGTTAAATCTAACAAATGCTTAAGTCAATATAAATAAAAACAACTAAAATCATCCAGATGTTTGGAAATCCTATAGTCAGAACGTTAATATCCAGTGATTCCTCTATAAATGAATTTGTGCTCCCCCAAACTGTAAAATCTCTCATTGTTCAATAAGCTCCCAAATGGATGGTGGCTTCACAACTCTAATGTTTCTGAAATGAAACTGATCAACTGTGTTCCATTTAATCTGGCTGCAGGGCTAATTTGGCAGGGGCGGGGGGGGGAGTGTCACTTTAGCAGATGGCTGGGAATTGGACAGAGCATTTTCTAAGTGGCCTTCAGTACTACTGATCATGGCATGCATTTAAGAAGTTTGACTGACCAAGCACACTGCTTTGGGGTGGTTTGTATGAATTGTTCAACCCCCTCTTTTTTTAAAAAAATACAGATACAACAATAAAATTGTATTATTTTACCCTTTCATTAGATAGCAAAAGGAGCATTCAGACAATAAAAACTAATACAACTAACAAAAATAAAATAATAGAAAGAAAAATAGAAAAGAAAGAAAAATAAGAATATAGTAAAGAAAAAGAAAATAAATATATAAAGAAATGACTTCTTTCATCACAAGTATAAACAATTTTAATAATTTATTACCTTCTTTTAAAATAGAACAATGATGTATTGTTGATATATGATGCCAGAGAAATTATCTAGAATTCTTAAAGGCATTCCAAATGTATGCTGGAAATGTAAACAACATGAAGGGACATTCTATCATTGCTTGGTGAACATGTAAAAAAGCTTAAAAAATTGGATTTAAATACACACATTGATGCAGAGGATTTTAAAGATTAATATTCAATTGGAGTCAGACCTTTTCCTTTTAGGGCCAATGGATACACAGTTAGAAAAGAGTCATGGAAGATTATTTCAATATATGATTACTGTGGCAAGATTATTATATGCACAAAGATGGAAAGATTTGGCACTACCCACCATGGAGGAACGGTTGGTGAAATTGACAGAATTTGCTGAGATGGCCAAACTGACTTCTTTGATTAGAGAAAGGTCATTATTGGCATTCATCAATGACTGGAAACCCCTTATGGACTTTTTGCGTAAAAAAGAAATGATTTTGTGACTTATGGTTTTGATGATTCAAAAGAATAGATTATAGAAAGAAGAGAATTGTAATGTAATCTTAGAGAGAGAGGTTTGATTAAAATTATATGTATAACTGGCAAGAGGAAGATTGGAAGCCATTTCTTTATATTTCTTTTCATGTTTTCTGTTCTGTTCTGTTCTTTTATTCTTCTGTTTTCTATCTCCTTTTTTCTTTGTCTCTTTTTTCCTTTCTTTCTTTTCATCTTTCACATTTACTATTTCTTTTTTTTTTATGTATTTTTTTATTATATATGTAAAATCTTTTAATAAAAACTATTTAAAAAAAACATTAAACGTATATGCCACCCAACTCCCAATGACTCTGATATGCACATACATATCTTCAGCATTACATATCAAGTCTGTCTGGCCAGAGAATCGTTGATTCCTACCTGACCAACTCCAGTCCTTATACAGTTATAGCCTGAATTATGCCTGCTTAAAGTTGTTAAAAATACCAAAGAATGCTAACAAAAATACTAAAACAATGTGTTTTATTGAAATTAAAATGAAATTAAAATTTTGGCAGATTTTTTAAAATGCTGATTAGAACGTCTGAAAAGCAAGACCATATTAAATAAGTAAACCTTTCAAAGCCTTGATGAATTCTCCAAGTGAAGATTAACATCAGTATTCTGATTTACTCAGGCATCTTACTGAATTTAGTTTATGGATAAGATAGCATTGATCTTAAAACCTATGTTAGAATTCTATATTTGTATCAGCCAGTTGCCTCGAAGAGTTGGTAAAAGAAAACAGAGATTTTTCCTACTATTTCTCATGTGGAGTATGTAAAAGACACATCTAAAGGTATTTTGCTCCTTGTGCATTTAGAATCATCCAAGTTTCTAAATCACATAGGGCACCGTACTATGGATCCAGTGGTGCTTCAAAGGTTAAAGGGACAGAGGAGCTGCCTAAACATTTCTGAGACAATCTATCCTCGATTTCTCTCCCCTTTTGCTTTTCTCTCTCTCTCCCCTTGTCCTGTGCACTCTCGTATATTCTCTTCATCTGTCTTAATTCATTGGGAATTACCAGATATGACTTCAGATCACAGCAAAAAGGATCACCTGTTGCACTAAGTCCTGACCTTTTTCTGTTACACTTGCAAAATATTGTGTCAGTGAGAAACTTCTATTTGTAAGCACTGAGAGCAAATGTCATTGCTGAAGGGGAGAGTGAATCACAATATCGTCTTCCATAGGCTGGCTGGCTCACCTCACCTTCAACTCCTCTTCTCTTGCTACGGTAGAAAGATAGCATGGCTGCGTAAATGAGTCCTAATTCAAAATGGCTGTGTCAAACAGAATGCTAGCAGGTTGGATAGATAGAAGGCTTACATTTTATTCTCTTTTGCTCAAAAGGAATTTGTTTTTCAGCACAAGACTGAGGGGTCAGGGTGAGGCAATGAAATTGCTGTCCAAGAGCTGAGAATTTATTTGGTGAGGCATCTCCATGTTCATCTTTTAACAGATCCACAGACTGTCAATGAATTAAGCACCTCATTCCTGCAGCATTCTGGAAACTTAAATAATTCACATGGCCACCGCTCAAGTCCAGTTTCATTTCAATTGTCAGTTGACAAGACTTGGGTAAAAGAAAGGATGGTTCTCTGTCTCTCTTCACAGACACATCTTGTCTCTCTTTTAGCTCTTAAAAGAGCTTCAGTGCACTGCTGTTGCAACTTCCACAAGCTTTCGTAAGAGTAGAGTCACAATTGAAGAAGCTTAGAAGGAAAATATGTTGAAAGCTGATTATTAGGTGGTTGAAAAACAATTATGGGCTGTTATTGAAGATAAATTGAACTGATAGATGTGCTTTACTAAATTGTAGAGGAATGGGTAATCAATATTTCTATCCCTGATACAGCTTTTATTTGCACTGTTAGTCTGATTTCAGTCTGCAAATGTTCATCTGCCAATGGCTGTTATTGTCCTGTTGCTTAGTATGAATTGTCCCAGAAAGAGTCACTGAAGTATTCAGTATCTTGATGAAAACAATGCATTTGGACTGGTTGGCTGTAAGCAAGAATTTCATATCTCTCTTGAGGTAAAGACTTCTCTTTTGAACTATATGGGTTACATCTCTTATGTGTCTCTGCTGAATTGTTTACACAATGTGATTCTAACTAATATAAATATATATATAAAAAATTCCCCTCTCACCCCTATGGGTGGTACGTGTCTTCCTCAATCTCGGGTCCTCTACCAGAGGCCTGGGAGTTTGAGGGTTCTGTGCAGTATCTTAGCTGTTCCTAGCACTGCACTCTTCTGGGCAGAGAGCTCGAATGTTGTTCCTGGAATCTGTTGGAGCCATTCTCCCAGCTTAGGAGTCACAGCCCCGAGTGCTCCTACCACCACTGGGACCACTTTGGCCTTTACTTTCCACATCCTCTCTATTTCCTCCTTCAGGCCCTGGTACTTCTCCAGATTCTCATGCTCCTTCTTCCTGATGTTGCTGTCACTTGGCACTACTACATCTATCACTATCGCTGTCTTCTGGTCTTTGTCTACTACCACAATGTCTGGTTGATTGGCCAGTACCTGCCTGTCCATCTGGATCTGGAAGTTCACAGACTCTTAGCCCTGTTATTCTCCATGACCTTCTGTGGAATCTCCCATCTGGACTTGGGGGGGGGGTCTAGCCCATACGCTGTGCAGATGTTCCTGTATACAATGCCAGCTACTTGGTTGTGCCGTTCAGTGTATGCTGTTCCAGCCTGGAAATCTTTGTAAGTTTTATTTTCATCTAGCCCTGTAGGAATCCCATGTGAGGTCACACAGAGAAGACCTGCTATGATGATGATGATAATGGAGATGATACGTATGTGCATTTGGAAGCTCTCCAGACTAAGGCCTTGATCCTTTGCCAGTGATCAAGTCTTTGCAGCACCACTCTACATATTTTGTAAATGCATGAAGAATTTAATGCCTGATTAGGTCTTGCAATCCATTGGGTATCCTGGTGTCAGATTGTTAAACATTTTTTAATTGTTCTCAGAAGCCTATCAAAAGCCAAGGAAGATGGTAAGAAAATGTTACATGAGTGTGAAATTGGGCTCCCATCAGCAGCTTAGCTGATGCTTTCTGCACCAGTGAGCAAACAACTTGTCTGAAGGCAGCTTCACCTAGAATATACTACAATAGTCTAATCTGGTTCTAAGCAAAATGGAATGGAATTGTGTTAAGGTCTAAGGATGCTTGAGAATGTTAATGCTGGAGAATTCTGATAACAGCTGACCTAACCAGTACTGTTGGTGCTAATATTTGAGTAAGAATATCTTTTTCTTCAGATTTTTGCAATTCTCAGTATTTTCTGATAGCAATTCTGACCAAAACCAAGAACAACAACCAAAACTACCCACATGTGAATGTATGTATGAAATACATTTTAATTGCAAAACACCTAACCAACTTTGGCTGATCTCAGAAAAGCTTGATGGGAGAAGAGCTGGAAATCCCAGGGCTATAGGCTACACTGGGAAGTCGAAAAAACATCTCAGAAGAAAGTAACGACAAACCATCTCTGTGCTATTTCCAAGAAAATAACATGTCCATGGAGTAAGGAGAAGTTGAGCTTAACTCAATCGAGTTTTTACTTCTCTAGAGAATAATGTCCATGGTAATACAAAGTTTAGAAATCTTATTTAGTGAGAAAATATGTGCACCACGTAGAAATTATTAATGAATTTCATTGATTATTTTTTAAATTGTAGGTTAACACAGAAACAGAATGGTACACATTTATGACTAAAGTACTGAAGTCATACAGATGAAAGTCTATTGATTAGTCCATCTGTAACAAATTGGCAGGTAGGTAGGTAGGCATAACCTAGACAGGGCAGATGTTTTACATAATATTCTTCACAAAGTACAGCACCCTTATACTTGTAGTAACAGAAACCATTTCTCTGTTAGCCCAAGCACCATTTCATGATCCATGATTCTTTATTTTCTTAGAAATAACAAGCATTTTTCTTACATTCAGTAGCTAGTACAACATAATCCATAATTACTAGATTAAAATTATAGAGATGCATCATCTGACTGTCCAGACAATGGTAATAATGAAGGTAGTGTTTTCTGGTTTTGTTTTTGCTGTTGTTGCCTGTTTATCCATCTAGTCTTACTTCATAGGAATTAAATATTTCTGAAACACTACTACAAAGCATTTGGGTTTATGTTTTAAAAACAATGTACTCATGATAGAATTAGGCATTCATTGTTTTTCTTCAAAGTAGTGAGAACTTGAATTGAACTGGCTATTGATTTGGGACTAAGTCTGTGTTTTCCAAAATATTCCATTAATTTTTTAACAGGCTGATCATTTAAGACCAGCAAAACTTTTAAGCATTTATTTTTTCCAGTTGCCTCTAGACTGATTCTTTTTTATTTCCTGGACAGTAAAAAAAAAAAAAAAAAGTCTAGCAAATAATACAATCACAGAGTTCTTAAAAAGTGCAAGAAGTCACAATAAAATATTTTACAATGTGGAGCTCAAAAAGATTAAAAATAGAGATTCTGGACTTATTGTTCACAGAAAATATCCTTTGATTTTCCCAGAAATCATTCTATTACTTGGCGCAGCCAGCAGCTTCATAAAGATAATAATCAGAATGAAAGCATCAGTTAACATGATAACTTGAACATCTCCCCATAAGGAAATAAGAACTTTAACTATAAAGAGGAGAATTTAGTGTTAGAGTAGAAATTTTATTTATTCAACTATCAGCCAAATTATTAAGTGAAAACTAGCATGTGAAAATTAATGTTAACAGTTCAATTATCATAGAAATACTATGTATATTATCTGTGTCAAATCACATACAATAATTTTATTGTATGTGCATTGTTTGCTAACAGTTAGGAGATATCTAAGCAAATCAGCTCTTGGGGACAGCAGAAAGTTAGTGGCTATTTTGTATAATCTGCTTCTTCAGAAAAGATCCCCGGTTAATTCTTTTGTCAGTTCAGGACATTAAATGCCCACAACTGGCAGGACAGTAGTCTTCTGCAGAGGACAAAGATTCTTCTCTTTTAATGTTACTTTAAAAGGGTTTTGAAGTTGTCTGCTGTCTTTTTTTATACTAATTTTATCAAAAATTACAATTACAACAATAAAAACTAATATGAACTAAAAAAGAAAAGAAAAAAACAGAAGGTGCAGAAAAGACAGAAAGAAAAAATAGAAAGAAAAATAGAAAAATATGAAAGAAAGAAAAATAAGAATATAGTAAAGAAAAAGAAAAGAAATATATCAATAAATGACTTCCCCCTTCATCATAACAAGTATAAATAATTTTAGTAACTTATCATTTTCTCTTAAAATACACCAAATGATCTCTTCTTCTCATATCCCATCTCTTACCTATAAATGAATCCTTAAATCTTCATTATTTCAGTCCTGATGTCAGCAAAAGTCCATTAAGGGTTACCACAGATAACAACATATCTATTTTAACCTTGATCAAATAAATCAATTTTATATTCCTTCCTTTTGCTTCTAACAATCTGAATCTTTAGGCCCTTCAAAGAATGTCCTAGAACTTGATTTATTTTCATTTTTTCTTTGTCCCTTCTCACATAAGAGGCTTTAACAAACCTCTTTTGTAAATCCAATATAGGAAAATTATCCAGCATTGGTTTGTTGTTTGTATATCCCTTTTAATTATTAAAACATCAGCCAGTTTCATTTGTATATCCAGTGTAGCATCTTTTTCCATGTCATTCTTGTAGCCTGTCATTTTTAAATCCACTTTCAAATCAGTCTCAATCTTGTCAGGTAAAACTTGTTCCTCTTCCATAACATCTTTTAAACACAGTCTATCTATAGAGACAGACACTCTTAAAATTAACTTCTGGGTCTATTGTTCAAAAATAATCTTTAATATGTCCAATGTTAAAATATTTTGCTTCATTCTGTATTTGTAAATCAAGGTTGTGTGTTCTTCTCCTTTAATTGTAATCTTTAGTTCCTTCTAGTTCCTTCTAGTGTCCAATTTTAAATTCTTATTAAACATATATTATGTTTAAAAAAAAACAGTTCAGAAAAAAAGCATTTTCCCACAGGAAGGATTATTTATAATTAATTCTAAAATCCTATTTCAAATTTATTTGAACCCTTAGTCCATTTATACCTTTCTAAAATCAAAGTATTAATCACCCTTTTGCTATTTATTAAAAAAAAAAAAAATTAAACTTGTATTTAAAACTTCTTTCTCTGATGATTGAACGAAACTTACCTGGTGCTGTAAAACTTGTCAGTCCAAAGGTTCCTAATAGCTGAAAAGCAGTTAACAAATAATTTCCAAAGGTGATTAGAAAAGGAAGTATGCGAACCCAGGGTCCTTTCAAAGGCACCAACCATGGTTTGAACAAGATGGCTATTCCCTCATCTCCCAGAGCTCTAAACCTGCTGGAGACCACTGTCTTATAGTCTCCTCTTGAGGAACAACTCCCTGGAGCACTTGTGGGTGATCGTAAGCCTTCTCCTAGTCCAGAGAGGAATGATCAAAGAACCAATCTACTTGCCAGTTCTTCATTCCACTGAGATCGTTGGCTCTGATTTTTGCTATCTTCAGTCCTCAATTTCTTCCTCTGGAAGTCCTGTAGTTGCCTGCTGTCTTATGGTGTGGGATTTGTAATTTGGTAGAACTCCCAAAATTAACAATGCCATTGCTTGTCACTTTGAAAAGAAGAATGCCCTAAAATTAAAGCATATATTTTAAAATAGGCTTACAAATATTGTTTTAGCAATGGAGAAAATTGAAATTTTAACTCTGTTCAGTGAGAGACATTGCACTGCCTACTTTGGTTCATCATCATCTCAAATGCTATGATCTTGATAGCCCCTCACTATCAAAAATTTGCATCTATGACTTTTATGGAAGGTGCTCTGTAGCAATTCTTCAAACCCTTCCTGTCAACACTGCTCAACCACTTCAATCAGTTACAACCTTTATTTCTTCCCTCTCCTCTGTGTTGAGTTGTTCTTCCACTGACAAAGGAGGCAAATAAATCACCCTCTCAGAAACCTCTCAGAAACCACCAACAGATTATTACAACCATATGGCATCTCTGTAGCACACAAACCAACAAAATCACTCCAAAATAACCTAAGTAAACCAAAAGATCTAGTTGCCCAAGAAGAAAAAACAGGAGTCATCTACAACATACAGTGTAAGGACTGTAACAAACACTACGTAGGACAAACAGGCAGAAGACTAGCAGAACGCATCCATGAGCACCAACTAGCAGTCAGAAGACATGATGAAAATTCCTTAATTGTACAACACATGGACAGACTCAACCACAGTTTAAACTGGAAAACTCAGCATTTTAGACCAAGCCAAATCCAAATATGCAAGAGAATTCTTGGAAGCCTGGTATTCAGACAAGGCAGCAATTAACAGACACATAGAGATAAACAGCATCTACATACTATTCAAAAGAGACAAAAGACCAGAAGATCACCTCACCAGCATTCAGTCACCAGCAATCATCTCCAGCAATCATCACCCAGATAAGCAAAGGTCACCACTAGGCACACAATCAAGCATTCAACATAGGCTAATCAATGAACTACCAGAAGAGCAAAACAGAACCCCCACCCCCACCAGTACTGGCAAAGCAGGCCACAGCAGATAAATAGAGAGCAAACCTCATCCCATTTTAGCACTGAAGATGTTACCTAGCTGGGTAATGAAACGTTTGCAAGAAAAGAACCAAGCTCAGAGAACCCCAAGGACTCCACAAATCACCCTCTTTTTTTCATACTTTGCTGGGAGAAGACTATATCTTGAAAAATGATTCTGGAACAAAAGGGAAAACTTAATTATTGTACATATATTTTTTAAAAAATCTATACTGCTCCCCATTAAAAGAAGTTTCAATGGTTGGCAGTCAAGGTACCTGCACAAGATTGCAGTTTTGCAATAGGATGGAGTAGAAACTGAGCCAAAGTAAGACAGTTAGACACAGTACATAAAACTAGGGCAGTAACTCTGAGTGTTTTGCTCTGTAAAATGCAGTACAATTGGAAGCAAGAATAGGCCATTCTTACTTAAGCTGGGCACTACCAGAATATGTGGACTTTCAGCACATGGTCAGTCCTAAGAGAATTCTGGAAGGATACCCAGATTGGGGAATGCTGCAAGCAGGAAAGTTGTTTAGCATAAATAGGGGAAAATACATTTTTTGTGCGTCATGGCTTCTGCACAAGACCAAAGCACCAACCCAGACAGAGAATGTCTTTGTGATATTAACTTTTTTCCCCAAAACAACAGCCCTAACTCAAGAAAGTGGACCTGAACCTGCTGTCATTGGACACATGTCCAAGTTGCTCAGGTACGGGCACTGCCCTGTTTAATAATATATTGCCAGTCTTATAGATGATAAAATAGACCAGGAACTCATGAAAATGTTTTTGCAGCTTCCTTACACAAAAATTATGATACTGTCTTTCTTAATATGCTTAACTGGGTTTGATATGATTTCTTTTTTACCTGTAGGAGGCTTTTGTGTGAATGTATTCCTACTGATTATTTTTATTTAATATAGCACTGTGTTTCACTCAGAGATCTTAAAATTAACCACCTTCAGAAGAGGAGCTAAAGGCTTTTATTGAAGTGGTCAGGAAAAAATGATGCCTATGTGGGCTGCATCTGCAGCAGCAAGTCGACTTCATAAACCACATGAAAATACACCTCCTAAAGCAGAACTGTTGCCCAAAGCTCAAAAACTGCTATTTAATTTAACCAATAAATCTTAAATCCACCGGTATTGTCCTCCATGTTCTGAAATGTGCAGTTTGTTTTTGAGGAGAAAGAGAGGTAACTGTTTTATACAAAAAAAAAAAAAAAAAGAACAACCTTATTTTGCACTGATAGGGTGGGAAAAAAAAAATTAGACACATTGTTATGCCCCTGTTAAAAATACGATCTTAGGACTGCTTGAATCCTTTCATGAACAGATGTGTTTTCCCATGAATTAAATCTTTGGATCCAGTCCTAGTGTGGGATCAAAACGCAGGACACAAATGCAGAATAATCAAGGCTTCACTGCAGTGTTTATTGAGCAGTACGTACTGGAGGGGGACCCCACCAGAAGTTAGTGGGAGGCACTCCCCTACAGGCAAAATGGATGCTCTGATATTTATGCCGTTCTACAAGAAGGAGAAAGGAAAAAGAACGTATACGCATACATATTCATATGATGATGCAGGCATACCTAAATAAGCAATAGTTCTCAAGTTACTCTCTGCCCCTCTGTTATCTGTTAACTGCTAGTAAAACAAGAGTGTCACAGAGAAGAAGACACAAATTAGTTCAAGGTGCCAAATGCCAGGAAGAAGGCATCCTCCCTCAGGGCAGATGCCCTGGTTGCTATGGGGATGTTTATGATAAGGAGTTTACTGTACAACTTGCCTGGTTCACATCAGCTTCAAGGATGCTTCCACATGCCTTTATGTTTCAATCTTATTAAGGCGATCCCATTCATCTGAGGCCTCTAAGAACTTGTCTTTTTCACCCAAAGATTCACCCAAAGATATATTTTTCTCACACTAGTAATAAGATGAACGGATTGATAATATTGCTTTGTTTAACATATCAGGAAATACTAATTGCACTACTGTATGTCTATTACATAAGGTGGGTTTCCTCATTACGATATTAAAAACTGGCCGAGAAATAAGTTGGGTGCTATACAGCTGTATTATTGGTAAGAAGGCCTATATTATATTTTAATTTGGTCTAAGAAAGCTGGGAAGGTTACTGTTTTAATTACCAATGAATCACTAAGCAAAATGATCCAAACCCTCACTTAAGACAGCTGATTTGTAGATTCTGCATCCTAAATTTGCCAGCCTCGCCTGTATTTCTTGAATGAATTGTGGGCACTAATGAATGCAAAAAAGCTTGACAGGTGTTCTTTGAGTTGTACTGGTACATCTTTAAAAATTGATGAAGATTCTTTGGTTGTTTAAATGATGCATGTGTATATTTGCAAAGACTAAACCTAGCAGAAAAGATTTCTTTTGATGATAGTATAAATTTAATTGGTCTTGCTTGATTACTATCTATCTAGGTTGCTTTGGGTGGCAAATGATGTAAATTATATATCATTAGCATAACCTCATCACTTCCTTTACTCTTATCAACTTTCCTACCTGTTAGAGCAACAGAGAAGGTGTTTGTGCTCATTGATAGCACTCATTGTCTCTTCAATGAGTAAAATTTGTTGGGACATGGGTTTAGGCATAAATATTTTATATCCCAGGTTTTACCATGTTTTAGTCCCACCAATCATCTCTCATCAAGTGGCACACACAAACTTAAAAACGAACATGTAGCTATAAACTTTTAAATTATTTTTCAGATAATGAAATGGGAGATTTATAGGTGTGGATTCCAAGTCAAATGGAGAGAGGGGCTCCAATTCAAGTCTGAGGCAAGTCTCAAAATCACACTATCCTGTATCGTGTGCACAATTTGACATGTAATGTTGCATAATTTGATTGTGAGTAACCAAGTACAGTGGAACCTCAGTTTACGAACTTAATTTGTTCCGTGACTCTGGTCGCACCCCGAATTGGTCACAACCCGAAGCAAATTTCCCCATAAGGTTCAATGTAATTACCGTTAATCCGTTCTGGCGTGGAGGACAGGGAGGCGGCTATTGCTTGGAGGGAGAGTCCCCCTCCCTACAACCACGTGTCAGGGGCGGAAAATGGCCGCGGACCACATGTCAGGGGCAGAAAAATGGCCACAGACCACATGTCAGGGGCGGAAAAATGGCCGCGGACCAGGTGTCAGGGGTGGAAAAATGGCCGCGGACCACATGTCAGGGGCAGAAAAATGGCCACGGACCACGTGTCAGGGGTGGAAAAATGGTCGCGGACCACGTGTCAGGGGCGGAAAAATGGCCGCGGACTGTGTCACGGGAGGGAAAATGGCCACGTATCCTGTTCATACCCCAAGGCGGAGTTCGCAAACCGAAGCAAAATTTTGCGGCCGGAGCTGGTCGTAACCCGAAAAGTTCGTTAACAGAAGCGTTCGTAACCTGAGGTTCCACTGTATGCGTTTGTATGCATAAATCATTGTATATACATACACACACACACACATAAATACAATCATTTATTTAAAATACTTAATGCTGTCTGCCAAGGCAAAATCTTTCAAGACAATTTACTTACCCTAAGGGGCAAACAACCTTTTTAGAATGTGTGTGTTGGCCTTGGAACACTGAAAAAATAGAGTTAAAGGGTTTGCAAGCAGCTTGTCTAAACCTGGCATTGCAGAAAGTACAAAATAAACTGTATATTAATGCCACTAACAAAATCTTCATGAACTGTTTATTTTTATCATTAAAAATAAAAGATTAATACAGTTATATATACCTGATAGACTAGCATCAATATTCAAATACTGTACTAAACAATTAGAGCTTTGTTTTAAAATACAGCAGGAAAGAGAGAAGGTCCTTCTTTGATTAGAATTACTTTTTGATTAAAGTCTTTTTTTCTAGATATTTTCTTTTGTCACAGATATCATTTTTTTTCTTGCTCTGAGCAAAATGTGAGTCTGCATGAACGTGGGTGAAGATACATTCAAACCTGACAGTAAAAAAGATGGACCATTTGTGGGTGACCCTCAGTTTAAAAGACAGGTTGCTCGCTCTAATTGTGGGCCATGGGATAACTCTATTGTTCGCTGAATTTCACCATCTGTTGTGTCCCATATTTTAATTAAATTTTGACTGTCTGTTCCCTCTACAACTATCAGAATTCAGCAGTTCAATGGACAGGAAATACCTATGGAATAAACTACATCCAAGGACTCAGAGCCTAAATCACAAGAGCTAGAGAGATTTGCCTAATTTAAATTAGCCTCAGGAAATAAAAAGCTGCTGAAGTGTGTTGCTGTAGCTTAAGTGTGTGTGTCCTGAAAGTAACAAAGACTGGGAGAACGTTGAGAAGATCCCAGTGTCCCAAAAGATAACAGAAACTGTAAAAGGAAGATTATGGATCTTCAGCAATTCACTTCTCCTTTTGAGATAAACCATCTGTGAACTTGCTGAGATGGCCAAACTGACCTGCTTGATTAGAGAAAAGACAATATATGTTTACTGCTGACCAGAAACCCCTTATGGACTTTTTGCATAAAACATAGAAAAATGAACATATGATCTATGGTTTTGACGATTAGATAGGATAAATTATAGAAAGAAGAGAGCCATTTCAAAGAAAGAGGTAAATTTACAATTGTACTTATAACTCCTGTAAAGATGATCAGGGGCCACTTCTTTATATCTTTTTTCTTTCATTTCTATTTTTCTTCTACTTTTTTTTCTTGTTTTCTTTTCTTTTTGCACTTTAGCTTTCTCTTTTATTTCTTCCTTTTTCTTTTTTCTTTCTTATTCTATTTTAGTGTGTATTAATTTTTACTCTTGTTTTTAAAACTTTCAATAAAATTATATTTAAAAAAAGAAAGAAAGAAACCATCAGTCAGGGATGCTGTGGGTTTTTGGGCTGGGCAGCGGGGTTGGACTGGATGATTTTGAAGGTTTCTTCCAACCCTTCCAGGTTTCTATTATTCAATAAAAATTGTAATAGTAAAAATGTACATATATCAGGCATTTACCTTTTGCACTCAAAGCAATGAGGAGTTTTGAACACCTGGTAAAACATACTTTGGGACTATAGACCCCTTCATCAGATACCTGTAAGGATTGGGTTACTACAAAACCTGTTCCCCATAGCTTCCTTCTTCCCAAGCATTTTCCTCCACTCTGTGCCTACCACCAATTATGTTGGCTATCCTTTCCCAACTTGGCACTCTCTAGTTTTGCAGACTTCCATCCCAGAATTCTTGGTCATGCTTGCTGGAAATACTGGGAACTGAAGTCCACATAACTGAGGGATGTTCAGGTCAAAGAAGACTGATGTAGGGCCTTTCCCCATGGGTACCTTGTCATGCCCTGGCAAACTGTTTTTTCTGCTGTGTCCTCATGCCATTGCCTTCATCTTGCCCCCAACTCACACCTTGAGTCTCTTATAATCATCCTAAGTTGTTTCAGTGTTAAAGAAGTATTTCCCCAAGTATTTCAAGCCTGCTCTGGTAGTTTGTTATAGGTGCAATCTGACAAGCAAAGTCATAGTCAGGTGACCCTTAGGGGTAGGATCAGCCTGGCACCTTCTGTTCCCTTTAGGCTATTGTGGGCATGGCCACTCTCTTCTGATCCCTGGGCACTATTCTCCAGGGATATTTTTTTTTTCTTTGGGCAATGAGAGAGTTCAGTTCTTTCAACACAGGCTTTTCTCTGTACCTCTCTGTCTCAAAACCACTCCCCAGCTCATAGACCTGGATCAATCCAAATGGCAGTGTATTATTTAAGGAAGACTGAATTTCAAGATGAAATAGCAGAGAGCAGGGCTGACTTTTCTCTCTGCTGCTTCATACTGCAACCTCTCCTCACCCCCCCCCCCAAATGTTTAGTTGTTGCTTGGGCTGCTTCTGGACATAGGTTTATCATTCATTTTGAAATAGCCTGACAAGAGCTGAGAAGGATGCAGGAAGGAGATTCTGAAGTAAGGCAAGAGGCTGCTTTCCAGTGCACTGAGCAACTGTCCTCTGACTAGAAGCTCTGAATCAAGTTACTTTTAAACATAAGTTCAGCATTCTTTTGAAAGAGTGCTGGGTTCAAAAGCACTCCTTCAAACAATACAGGTTTAGCATTCTTTCAAACAAGCACTACACCCACACTTGAAAACCCGATGATAGGTGCTGCCTCACTGTGCAACCCATCCTGAGCTTTTTCAGGTTTGTTTGCACACACTGGCTAGTAAAGAGACAGTTCCCTCCTTCTCCTGCCAACTCTGGCAGCTTGAGGATCAGCTCTATGGGACAGGAGATTTTTTGGGCAAAGCCTGAAGTGACTTTTGTTAGATGTCTAAACTTGCTGGCCTAGCTGTCTATCAAAAGTTAGTTCCAAGTAAATCTGCTTGGAACTAGGGCGGCAATGCCAAATTTTATTTTATTCCCATCGTCATTATGTTGTATTATGCAAATTTAAAATGTTGATTGTGTATGCTTAATATTTTTTTTAAAAAAATCAGAGTTGACAAGCAGAGGGAGGTCTTTAACTTAACACATCAAAACTGTGTTTAAAATATGGAGTGTCTGGTAAAGCATGAAGATCTTATGGTGGGAAAAGATAAATTTTTGGGCTGTGCATAGATTTAATTCATTAATTAAGTTTGAAGGATATTTGACTGAATTTCTGTATCAGCTTTCCAACCTGGATAGTGAATTTGGATTCAATACTTAAATCAATTACTCTAAATCAATTTGATGATTCAGTGGCTGTTTGCATATCCATTGAAATGCCATTTCCCAGAGTAGATTAACTCAATGCAATGATTCACTATGAAAATCCTAATTGAATTAAACCTTCAAATAAAATCACTTTGATTATCTGAACTGATTATTTGAATTGGCCCTCAGTGTAATTCTCTCTTCCCTAATAAATGTTAGTGGTGGAATTTGCAATTATTGTAGCACTCATGGTCTCAGGTGTATGTATGTATGTAAGATCATTATGTGGAGAAATTAAACTTGCTTAGCTGCAGCACTGAGTATCTTTTTAGAAAAATCTATAATAGAAAATCCTGCTAACTATCTTGATCAGTTATTGTTGGAGTGGATAATACTAGCCTTAATGAACCAAGACACTGGCTTACTATTCCCCTAAAGTTACTGCTTACAAATTTGATGAATTTATGGTTTCACAGATTGGCAATTCTCTCTGCTAAATCACCTTCTTATAGAAATCACAGAATAGCATTACACTCAATAGCATTTCTTTGTTCCTTAGATCAATTCTGTTTTTCTCCCAGTGTATGAGAAATCCTGTACAATGCCTGTGCACTGAAGGATGGTAGTTTCCCAATAATATGTAAAATTAGACATTTATTTCCTTGTAACTACAGCAGATTATCAAAAATGACGATCGGTTATTCTTCATTGTGCGATATTTAACAAGAGAGTTGTGTCTCATTAAAAAAAAGATTTCACACCTATTCTAGTCATATGCAACCAATTCAAAGTTTCAAGGGTTATAAATATGGATTGCATGTTGTTATTTTTACAAAATAAAATTTATCATTCTCTGACATTTAAATAATTAAAACAGGTGAAGGGAGTAAAGAGTAAAGGGAGTAAAGAGAAAACGTGACTTTCAGATCGCTGCATTAAAATCACCCTACTTCCTTAAACATTTCTAAACAGTAGTCTCATTAGCATGGTACTTAATAGCTTGTCCTTGTTACAGCTTACTTAGGTCTTTATTTTTTCCATTATTTAATTGTTTCTTTAAGCAAGCAGCTGAAAGGATTAATGTGAAGTTTTAATTTCTTCTCTTTTTAGACTATAATGAAGAGGCTGGTGTTGGCACTTTAAACTCAAAATTTCAGTTTATTAAATTAAAACGTTTCTGTATAAAAGCATTTTCTAAAAACTGTAAATACACTGACATATGTATTCAGTATGCCACAAAAGACAATTTCTAATAGTGGTAATTGACAGACCGCAGGTAAGAATGTGGGAGAGTAAAAAACTGATGTACAGATAGTCACCTTTTCAGTCCTCAAACCCTATCTCCCACACGTGAAAAACAAACGATGCTTCCCTCACACTTGCCACCACCATCTTGACCTTTTTGACCATACTCTGCAGATATCTCTGCTTAACCAGTAGACTATCACTAATATTAATCTATCTCTATTGTTTACTTCCAGTAAGAACAAAGCAGAAGGCAGGGAGAAGAAGCAATTTGGAAATGAACATAGCCAGAAAGCAGTTCAAGGAGTAAATCTAATGTAACCACAGAGGGATAATGGAAGAATATAGAAATACGGAGCAAGAAAAACAAGCTACCAATGGTTGAATAGAGTCACTTTAAGACAGTGTTGTCCAAATTTGGCCCAGTGGCCCAGAATTCTGGGAGTTGAAGTCCACTCATCTTAAAGTGGCCAAGTTTGGACAACACTGCTTTAAGACCAAAGAATACTGAATTGTTGGGACATGTTCAGTGGCTCAGCAAATGGAGAAACTACATATACTCCCTAAGTATATGTACCACCTTTCACACTGGCAGCTTCTAATATGAACACAATTTCTGAGATGCTATCAGGACACTTTAAGATAGTAGGCATTAATTAATATTAATAGAGAGCCAGTTTGGTGTCATGGTTAAGGTGCTGGCCTAGAAACCAGGAGACTCTGAGTTCTAGGCCTCCCTTAGGCATGAAAGCCAGTTGGGTGACTTTAAGCTAGTCATTCTCTTCAGCCCAACCCACCTTCCAGGGTTGTTGCTGTGGGGAAAATAGAGGCAAGAGTATTAGCTGTGTTTGCCACTTTGAGTTATATATTAAAAAAAGGTGGGATAAAATAATAGCAATAATAATGTAAGCCTTAGAAGATAGAATCCACAGCTGATGTTTAGCCTCCCACCAAATCCAAAACATCAAAAATCCTCAGTTGATATTTAGGCTTACATTTTTTAAAATTATACTGAAAAATTGGCTGTATCAAGTTTGGCTATAGATTAACTATTCCAATCTATAGCTTGGTATCATCAGGCCTGTTCTTATATAGTACCTGAGACTCCACTTTAAGCCATAGCAACTTTTCCCCATTTCTGTGATAAGTCTTTAGTACTGTTCAAGTTCCTTGATAACCGCAATTTCAGGTCTAATCATTCAGAATTACAGACACCTATAAAAGATGCTCTCTTGATGAGCTAGGAATCAATGCTGTCTTACTGAAAGCCCCATAAATATCAAACTGAAATATCTTTCACTTAAAATTAAGATTAGAACATATAGTGTGGAGGACACTGTGTTGACCTTTCTTGAATTATAATGGGGGGGAAAAAAGAGGAGTTTATGCAAATTAGTTTAAACTAGATTTCCATTTATATTTGTATCAATCTGGCAATGTGCAAATCTGGACCACCTGCTTCTCTGCACACAGATGTGAGGTTGGATTGGTGACAATGCTATGGCCCATGCCTCTTCTCCAGTAGGAAGGGGCTCATTTCAAATTATCTTTTTATTTTCTTCATTCATGGCCAGATAGCTTGAGTTGTACAAAAGGATGGTAGCAAATAAAGTGAGATCACAATCAATCCAATGTGGAAATATTCTTATTCTATGTCATGCTTCATCTTTAGTGTTTGGTCTTGCCCCTTCTGGAATAAATTGTTTGCAGCTTGTAGAGAATTAGAAAAGATTGTGCCAGCATAACACTGATGAGTAATCATGAGAAAATAGTTTAAAACAGCTGAAACAGATCAACACAGCAGTTGGAATTGGCTTTGCATAAAAGTGGCTATGTAATGGAATGTCCTGATTTTGAATTTTGTCTCTATGTTATAATCAGTTTAACACTGAAATTTTCAAGGTTTTTTAAAAATAATGTTTCACCTTGCACATGATCAGTGGCATTGAGAAAGCTCAGATGTAACAAACAATGGGCTACATCACAAATTTTTAAAAATTACATATTTTTTTCTTAAACCTTTCTTGCTACATTATTAATCTATTTATCTAAACTGAGTTTCCAGCATGAAAGTTCTCCCACTGAGCCCTTGTGTTAGAATCCATCTCATGAGGAATCTTCACTAGAAGCATAACTTGTCTACTTGGTCCCAATACTATAGAACTCTCTTTCTATATGTGTGCGTGTGTTTGTAATACGTGTCAGTGTGCAGCCAAATTTTCCAAAATGTATGTTTTGTTTAAATGTATGTTTAATACAGATTTTGAGCTTAGAAATATTTTGAGGTAGACCCTTGCAGATTCTGCAAATTATGTGCCCATCCATGACCTGATTTTCTTGTTTGCTTGTTTTTTGCAGATCATACAATTTCACATTTTGAAAAAATGGTCTGGTGGTTTTGCATCCCTGATGGATTTATTTGACATTCCTAATTCAACATTTGTCAAAGAAACTTGATGGGGTTGTTCAAAATGTTACCTTGCCTTTCTGTTGGATGCAGCAGTGAAGGAAGGAAAAGAAGAAGCCTAAGAAATAAGCTACAAACAGCAGGAGAAGAATACATATTTGCCAACATTTTTCTTAAGTAAAGATTTTGTATTTCCATTATTGAACTTGAACAATAGCATTGTGCTACAGATGTCAATAAATCAGATACCCTTCCATATCCCTTGATTGATTGATTGATTGATTGATTGATTGATTCATTCATTCATTCATTCATTCATTCATTCATTCATTCATCTTTTATTGTTAAATTCACCTAGTAGTGGTACTTAACTGACATATATGATGTTTTAATGTTAAATATAGAGAAAGGAGCTTCTTTCCCCTGCCACAAAGCTAACCAGGCCAAGGGAAGGAATGTATATGCTTACTTCCCTGTGATTGGGATAGGAATCTGCCAAAAATAATCCCTTTTATTGGGAAGAATTTCCAAGAAGAAATGTACTTGGCATAGGATGGATCTCTCTTTTGGCACATCCAGGAAGGCTGGAAGAAATAATCATTTAACCCTTAAGGTCTTCCATCCCCAAAGGCAGAACTTTTTTTCAAAGGTGTTCTCTGTAAGAGTCTCAGAGAAGCCAAGAGGACATTAATAATGTCAGCAAAGCAAGGTGGCAAAGATGACAACTGCAATACTTTTCTGGCACCTTCTGAAGAGCTAAAAGTCCCTTCTGACACTTCTGCCAGCAATGCTTTTGTTGAATCCTTTTCTTCACTTCTCCTCTACACCAAAGTATATTATGTGGAAAATGAAATGTGTTGCTGCTCTTAGCTTCCTGATTTAGCCTGAGTGGGACGTGTGCTATTTGTTCCTGACCTCAGCAGCTGACTTATAAACAAAAATGCAGGCCAGATATGCTTCCAATAGCAAGAATTTCATACCTAAGTCCTTCCAGAGATTTTTAAATAAGTTACAGGAAAAGAATGGTATGCCCCTCCTCTGCTTGTTCTTTTGAACTTCATTATTTTGTCGGTTTCCGGCACAAAATATTATTTTTCCACTCCAAGAATTCCAAGCTTCTCAGATTTTCAGCAGAAGTTAGATAACTTGAGTTTGTATTTCAGAAACACAGCCCACACGGAAGACCACCCCATCTAGTTTGACTGGAGACCAATGTTATGTTAAAAGATAAAATGTGTAATCATCCCTTCCTTTAGATTCAGTTTATACAATAAGCCTATTCGGGCATTCTGATGCCCAGAAGATTTTTTTTAAATGTGAAAGACTGCAAGGATAGATACAGTAATAGAGTGGTGAGAGTGATGGGACTAATATATCCAGCTAGCTTGTTTCCATTTCCTTTTATACAACTAATTGTAAAGGAAAGATTGGAACACCTGAATAACAGCTATGGTACATCAGTAAATCACATCCTGCCAATTGATTGGCATCAGATTCAGAACAGAGGAAATTACATTACGCACTGGAATTTGCTGCCATGAGGAGGACATGGCTGTTAATTTATATGGCTTTCAAAGATTCATCAAAACCAGATTGAGAAGATCCACATTCAGAGGCCTCTGAATATGAATTGCTAGAGACAGCAGTGGGACAGATGGTATCTTCTAGCTCTACTTGGCTACAGAGAGACATCTAAATATTTCCTGTGAGAAGTAGTATTATAGGCTAGACAAACATTTAATATGGCCCAGCAGGGTTCTTCTTAACTCAGCAGGAAGTTGGTTTCTGAGCATTTTCCCTGCATCTGTCTTTTTGTAAATATCATATCCATACTACTTATTTCAGGAAAAGAGTCTTAGAGTTAATTCTTTGAAGCAGTTCTCAGCTAGTTGAGCAAGCTGAGGCCCACCATTGCTGAGCCTAATGAAGCTCTCAGGCTTGCTGTGAAGATAAAATGAGGTAATCCCTTGAATTCTTCTCTTCAGTCTTTGGGAAAAGAATAGAATATACTGTAAATGTGACAAAGAAATATTGGAAGAAGCTTAATTTGAATTAAAATAGAAATATCCTTGAATTATGTTAACACAATCCATATATTCTTTCCACATGAAGGCAACGTTTTTTTCAATTATTCATTATTTCACTGTGCAAACCCTTCAAAAGAATTGCTTTATAACACATGGCATGTATGAAACAGCGACATCTTTTTTTCCTGGTTTGCAGAGTTCCTTCAGCAACCTCTCAAGCTTGTCCACATGCAGCCATTTTGCTTTGGCTTTGCAGAAGTGAGTGCCAGTAAAAACTCCCTGAGAGACCCAAAGTTGTCAGTGAAGGGCATTATTTTAATACACAATTTTTTATACTCTATATATATTTCACATAATGTATAAACATACATATAACAGTGCACTCTATCTTATAAAGGTTTAACTTGCTTTGTGCTTTTTAAAGAGCACAGCGTTTCCCCACCACCACCACCTCATCTCTTTGTTAAATGCCTGATTGTCTTTGAATGAACAAGTTGTAGATTAGCTTGGTACAAGGTTGGAAAGTTGCAAAAAGAGAGGCCCCTGAATTCCACAGAGATAAGGAGGTGCTAACTCATGGTATTTCCTTGGTAACAAGAGAAGAAAGTTGAGCTGACTTTCTCCTTCTGGGACCCACCTTCCCTCCTCCCCAGACCATCCCTGCATTTCCTTGTATGGGTATGAGGGGATGTACTATCTGATTAAAAGTTTGTTACATTTGTAAATGTCTATAAATTTCTGATGTTTGTTTTGCAAGGTGTGGTTCAATCGGCATTCATTGCCGTGATGTTGATTGGCCTCACCCAGATGTGTTTGGCCAAAATATATCTGTTTACTTTCAAAGAAGTCTCGTCTCAAGTTCTTTTGTTTGGCTCTTTGAAACTTGGGTAGCAAAGAGTGCCTTACTTCAGCATCAGCATTCCTGAGGAAGAAAAAAGGAAAAACTATGAAGAAGCAAAAAGCCCACCTTAGACTTTTCAAGTCATGGAAACTGCCATTTCCTAAAATTAAGAGAAACATGTTATTTCAATAATAGAGAATATATGTAGCTCCAGGTTGAACCATTGGGTTCTTGGTATTCTCTGAGGGAACCCATGCAGGAAAACAACCAAACTCAGAGAACACCAGGACCCCAAATATGTTACTTATAATACAAATAATGCAAGTCTACTATGAAGTTGGAAAAATAAAGGCTAATTTTTTATAGAATTAATTAGCACAGACATATTGATCATGGCATCACTTTAATTATCTCTCCAGAACTATAGGATTAAATGATCAAACAATCATTCATCATCCAGCTTGTATACTAGGATTATACCAGGGAGGAGTCTGGAACCCACTAGGATGTAGACTGATACTGTGAGCCCTTCCTTGTGATTAGGCCTTAACCCCACACCTTCTTAAATCCCTTGTAGGAGGGAACAGAGCAAAAAAACCCAAAAAACAAAACCTTATTCCTTTCTTATCCTAGCTGCTGGGTTCAGCCCAATGCTCAGTGCCAGCCACAGAATAGTGGTGAATAAAATGGACAGAGTATTCTGCTGTATGGATATTGAACCCAATCCATAAAGCATAATGAACATGTAAATGGGCAGCTAAGTTTCACAGTCTTGCTATCAGAAAAGCATAAACTCTTCCAGAAAGTAAGGAAAGTAAGTTTTAAAGATAAAGATCCCTCTTATACAAAACATTTACACATTGTAACATCTGGTCTTCTGCAAAGCATCACTTCTGTTGTGAGAATTTCTTTCAACAAATCAGCAGAAACTAACTTTCTTTCTTTCTTTCTTTCTCTTTCTTTCTTTCTTTCTTTCTTTCTTTCTTTCTTTCTTTCTTTCTTTCCATTTTCCCTCTTGGATGAATATTTAAAAATTGTGCATATACATATTCAGCAATAAACTAGAAATGCGCTCAAGTGGTCCCCATATATCTCCCCAGTTTAAAGTTTCAATTGGCACAGAAGCATTAATCCATAAATACAAAACAAAGCTACTTTGTGCATTAAGCAATATTTCACCCTGAGAATTTGCTGTCAGTTTCAACTATCCTATTCAGTAATAATAAGTGACATTACAGGACTACGTTCGTATTAAACAAACCCACACCTAGGTTACTTGGGGGACCGCCTTCTCCCAAGAACATCTGCTATCCCACATGCTCCCACAGGGAGGCCATGCTCCAAGTTCCTTGTCATCTTATGGGACCTAGAAAGTGTGTCTTTTCTGTGGTTGCCCCTGTTCTCTGGAATGATCCCTTCCCTCCCTCCCCCGCCCCCCGCCTGATATATGACAGGCCCCAACTCTTCTTGCCTTTAGGAAAGCCATCAAAACCTGGCTCTCCCCCCAGGTATTAGGGGCCAGTTGAGTGAGAGTCCCTTTCTGGTTGCTCTGTTATGCTGCTCGGTGGTCATTTTAACTTTTGTATTTTATATTTATATATTGCATATATTTAATTTGATATAGTTTGGCTGGGATTGCTTTATTGTTTGTTTTTTATTCTGTATGCTGCCCAGAGTCACACTGTTTGGGTTGGGTGGCCTTAAAATAAAATAAAATAATAAAATATTTTTTTCCTTTGATGAGCCTCAGGCAAAAGTTGCTTAATAGAAAGGGTTCCTTTCCTTTCCTTTCCTTTCCTTTCCTTTCCTTTCCTTTCCTTTCCTTTCCTTTCCTTTCCTTTCCTTTCCTTTCCTTTCCTTTCCTTTCCTTTCCTTTCCTTTCCTTTCCTTGTTTTTAGAATCATGCAGCCTTTCTTCCTAATTTTTACAGATGGATTTTTACAGATGGAACAGCTAGGATCACTAGGCTTAATTTTAATCAAAGAAGATAAAGCTAACTAAAACCAAGCCTTTGCCTTATTCTGTAAACCCAACAATGTGTGAAGCTTGTTCATTTATCAGGGCTAGCCCTCTCATAAGGCAAGTCGAGTTACATGTCTCAAGCAGCTTATCTGGAGGCAGTTGTGATGGATATTTGCTCATTTCATGCAGCCCTCCCAATTCTTGAATTCAGAGGAACTCATTATCAATAGAAGCAAATATGTGTAGCTCAGGGTTGAACTGTGGAGTCCTTGGGGTTCTCTGAGCTTGGTTGTTTTCCTGCAAACGTTTCGTTACCCATCTAGGTAACATCTTCAATGCTAGCAAGCTCAGAGAACCCCAAGGACTCCACAAACTCATTATCAATCCTTGCTCCTTTAAAACCAAAGCTAATTGTTGTGCTACATAGAGAAATTACCACCTACAATGATGCCTATAGAAGTGTCTTGTCCTACAAGAGAACAGGTCTACATATAGGGAAAAAAACCTTCAGAACCTGTTTTGTGCTTGAAATCAATCTTTGATGCAGTTCAGGGAAGACCCCCAAAGGATTCTTGTTTTGGATTTTCTAAGTTACAATAGCTTCATAGTAAAACATTCTACCAGCAAAATACAACAATGCTCAAAAGGCATGGACAAAGTCACTATCAAAATCAAGGGAATCTTGTAGACTTAACATAGGAGGAAATAATAGCAGTGCTACTGGGCATGATGGAACCTACCTTTATTATTGGATCATATTGCTCTGGTAGACACTTGCTAGAGATGGGGCTTTCCTCCACCAGCCATCTTCTGGCCTGCCATCTTTCTTTTCTGGGTGTGGGGGAACCTTTCATATCCTTTAAAAAGTGCCCTAAATTTGCATTTAGATATGTGCATTTTAAAATTTATTTTCTCTTTATGTGAACTTTCCTAAATGTATTTTCTCTGAAAATACACATTTTAAGCATATTGTGTTTCTTTTTCTTTAGTCAAGAGCTGCATCAGAACACTTGGGAAGTGAGAAAGCTGATGCATAGCTAAGTCCAAATCTATACAATATTTTTAAAAGCATGGATCAGGTCAGTTTCTATTGAAACCCATGAAGATTGAGTTTTATTCTCAAACATTCCGAGTTCTTAAAAACATGTAATCAGCAATGCCAATGAGTTGATCAAATCTGGCAATACAAAAATACCTCTCCCCAAAAATACCTGTCCCGTTCCTTTTATGCAGTTATACAGTAGCTGGAAAAATATGATTCCCTCTTCCTCTTAAAAATAAATGTGCTTCAAGAAATCTGACAGGCATATAATTACAGTAGATAACCAGTGCTGCTGATTTTCAAGACATACAAACATATTCTGCATAATCAGGAGAAAATGCAGTGTTCTAGAAAATGTGTCTTATTTTTTTTAATCTTAATTTCCGCAATTTATATTCTACAGCTCCATAGATCCTTGTTGCATTTGCCTGGCCTGGCAATTAATTCCTCTGTCATTCCCTAGATGAAAATCAAAGATACCATGTCAGAGAACCTTTCTTTAATATCGCCTAACTGCAGTACCAATTATGCCCTAGCAACTTCTGGTTTTGCTGTGTCCTCATGGTGTTCCCTTCATCTAATTCCCCCACCCCATATTTCATTCTCTGTTGCTTCAGAGCACGAATCTCCAATCCTGTCAATTCTTATTCAGGTTGCTTTTGAACACAGCTAGCCTGCTGTAGCACTTGGGTTTAGCATTCTGTCAGAATATCAGCTGGCTTCCTTTGAACACACTTGCGCAAACTCAGAGCAACTTCTGAGACATGGGTAAGCCTGCTGGTCTAACCATTTGTCAAAAATCTCCTTCTTCAGCCCCAGCTCACATTGGGGAAAGTGACTGGACCAAGTTTTCCTGCCAGTTGGTGAAATTTGATGGGAGGGAAGGGAAATAAAGATGGGGAAATTCATCAATCCCTGTTCATAATGTGTTCTGTATTTCATAAGCAAGCACAGCACTGTTAACTATCATTGTGCCTGTGGTAAGGATAGGGATTGTTGGCAGGGTGGGCGGGAATAATGTTATGCAGGTCTATTTTTCTGCCCATTCAAGAGCAAAAGTGGAGAGCAATTTAACTTAACTTCCTTAATGAGGAAGAAACATTACCATTCTCATCATTCTGGGGATCTGGAAAAAAAATGAAGTATGGAATAAATACTATATGGCAGAATGTAATGTGAAGATATTTTACTTTAGCATTCTGAAAATTAAAATCAGGATAGATTTATAAATCAGTTTACAAAAGTGTAAATCATTTAGCTAATGTAGCTCTGTGTCATACCTATTTTGATTTAATTGTAATTGATCACACCGTATATTCTAATTTTATTTTTCAAGCTCTTAGTTGGTATATCAAGAAGCACAGAATATAATTTTCTCTTCGTTATCATGATTAAACTGTATTAATTGTCAAGGGATCAGTTCTTTCTCCAGGTTTTTGTAAGTGGGAAAAGTATTACTAACATTTTCATAATTAAAATCAAGTTATATGAGACAAGCTACTTTCTTTGGCATGAGTAAACAAATAAGTATCACCATTTGTGCATGCTGAGTTGTTTAACTATATTGTAAATGTTTAGTAACCGAATCTCTCCTACTCAGAAATATCTCATTTTCTTTTATTAACTTTTAGTAAATTGTCTATTTAAAAACTCATATTTAAATATCTGGAAATGTGCTGGTTTCTATTGTTGAACTTCTTGGCCTTCTTTTCAGTTTCTCATAGCTAAAGCAATAGATTTTTTTTCTGTCTGTAAATATGTCATCCATTGTGACTTCTCTTCCAAGGGCAATAGCTGTGAGCAATAGCTGAGGCCCAGAACCCACTGGATAAACCAATATTACGTTATTAAACCAAATTACATTTATATCCCACCTTTCCTCTAGAAGCTCAAGGTAGCATTGACGGAGGCTTCCCCACGTTTGATTCTCACAATAACCTAAACTAAGCTATGAGATCGTGACCAAACTCCCTGAGGGTTTCAGAGAAGTCTGAAGCACTTCTAGCTTTTGAGACTCTAGCCATAATAAAGAAAAAGTGATATAATTGAGACATAATTGAAATATTTCTTGAAGAAAAGAATCAAGTCCTAAATCTGAAGTTCCTTTTTCACTTGAAGCTCATGCAGATGGCCCTCATGACGTCCTCTGTGATTGTTTCTGAAGGCAACCATCCCAAAGTCACAGAAGGGTCAAGGAAGGTGTCCACAGTCCAATCAGATCAAAAATCAATTCTGACTCAAAAAGCAACTCAAAATTTCAGATTAGGAAACAAATCAGCAGTACAGATTGAAGAGCATCTTAGAACAAGAGAGCAAAGAATAACCATAGATATATGAACATTACATAATGTAAGAAAAAAGTAGTACTACAATAAGTTGAAGTTGAACACAAAGCCTTTTATATTTTTCCTTGTCATTTGCATGTACATTTTTTTCATGTTATCACTATTTGTTTTTTGTGTTTTGTTTTCATTTTTGTAGGAAGACCTGGATGGAGGAAAAATATCAAGAACAAATATCGAGTTAGTTTTCCATAGAGTATAACTGGTCCATGAATATATTTTACTGCAGATATAAAAAGGGCACAAAGCCTTAGCTAGCTTCTCTTGTCTGAAGGTTGGTTTTTTTTTTTAGATGTTTTTTATCCCACCTTTATTATTTTTTATAAATAACTCAAAGTGGCGAACATACCTAACACTCCTTCCTCCTCCTATTTTCCCCACAACAACAACTTGTGACTTGGGTCACTTGGGCTGAGAGACAGTGCCTGGCCCAAAGTCACCCAGCTGGCTAAGTGTAATAATTACTTTTTAATCATGCCTAAGGCGGGACTGGAACTCATAACCTCCTGCTTTCTAGCCTGGTGCCTTAACCACTAGACAAAACTGGTTTAACCACTAGACCAAACTAGTTTCATGGGGCCTAAAAAGTAATAATGCATACCTTCATAGGATACTTATGAGAGACAGTGTGGTGTAGTAGTTAAGTAGCAGCAGGGAAGACCAGGTTGTAGTCTTACCTTAGGCATGGAAGCCAGCTGAGTAGCCTTGAGTCAGTAACACTCTGTCAACCACAAAAAATTATTCAGACTCTGTGACACACTGGCTGAAGAACGGACAGCTTGTCACATCATGCACTGATGTGAACTACTCAAGTGCCATGCAAACAAGCAGACTCTACAACCAAATGGGGCCTAGAAACAGAAAATAAAAGGATGCACATCATTTAGTAATGGTAGCAAATGCTGAATGTAAAAATGTAATGCATGTGTAAAAATCTATTTAAGAAAGACTCTGATCATTACACTGAGCATGGGAATATTTACTATTTAAGGTGAAAGAACTGGAAATAAATGCTTGGGCTTATTTATTAAAAGAAATACATAATTAGGGTTAGATAGATGAGAAGTGAATTCCATTATTGTGCACTGTTAGAAATAATTTTAAATATGATAACTCTTTTGATAATCAAGAATGAGTTTGCCCATCTACTTAAAAGTTCCTTAGTAGTGCATATGAAGGTGGTATGCAAACATAAATAATAGTGTGCCAATTTATTATTCATACTTTTTCAGAAGAAAAGAACAATTGGCTAAAATGTAGCACTCGAGTGTGCTTAAAGCCAATGAAATCACAAATCACTGATAGTTAGACCTGTGCTGGATTACAGCACAGTATCACCATCTACACACTTTGTATGATTTTAAAGAATGCCATTCATCAACTGTTATTGCCTAAGCTGTTCAGATGAAATTTGTTCCACTTGCAGTAGTTAAAGGCACTCAGTAAGTCAGACATCCTACTCTCTTAGCACTCATGCTTCTTCTGTTTACTGGTAATTATTTCTTCACTATGTATTTTAGAACTGAAGCAAATGTCAATATTTGGAAAATTGCTGTCATACTTTAGCCTGAAATGGTATAGTCTTTGAATTCAGCTCAACTCCTGGTGACTTCAGGAACACATCCATCTGGTTTCTTTGCAGTAGGACAGAAGTGATTTGGAACTGCCATCTTCCAAGAATCTTTGATTTCCCAGTCTACTCTGCACGCCTGGTATTTCCTGGTTAGCACCCATCCAAGTACTAACTATGTCTAACCCTGTTTAGCTTTTTGAGATCAATCAAAGTCAGCTACTGCTGCCATCTCAACACATTCTGGGGTATGCTGAGAATATTAGTGCTATAGTGAATTCTTCTGCATGTTTACATTTATTCTTAGTTTGATGGAAAAGAAACTATTTTCAAAACTATGTTTCAATAACGTTTTGGGGAAAGTCTCATATGATGAATGTGTCATCCTTGCAGTTATCTTACAAGTAAAATGGTTGAGAAAAGGGCATGAGGTCTTGTCTCTCATTGTACAGTTGTCTTTCCAATAATCTGAAGTCTCCTTGGCTTCCTGGACTTCAATTAAATCCCAAAGGAAGACTTAGTGAGGGAACTTTTTCATGAGCCTTTTCCAGATCAGCAACCAGAGGCAACCAGGGAAGATGCATAATGATGGAAAGATCTGTACCAGAGTTGATGATATGATGACATTCTCTAATTTTCCAAAAATCACACAGAAACATAAATCATTATGCAGTTCATTCTCCTGGGTGTAGATGGGATTACATATATACATACCCTTTTGAAAAAAAGTGGTTGCCTAGTTTTAACGAGACACTTTGAAATGATTTTAGCAAATACATTTTGTTGCATATCTGACTTTTAAGTCGAACAGTCAAATCCACCTTAACAGTCTAACTATGGTCATAGGCAGTGAAAAAATAGAAACAAGAATTGTCTCTCTTAAGCCCATTCCAAGCAATAGTTCTACTGACCTGGGATTGGCACCATGCTCTCTGTCCCTGGACCTAGGACACCATCAGTCTTGAAGAGGCATCAGCAGCTGATTCAATTAAACTCTGGCCCAGCTACTGCTATAGAACAAACACCACAAAGACAACACTCCAACATTTCTTCTAGAGCTGCAGATGTATACTTTTGGTGAACCTCTATCTTTGGAGGAACTTCTCTCATCCTATCTTCTGGTTCCTTGGATCTCCCTCTCTCCTTCTGATTGCAAGCCACTGTTGCATCTTCCTACCATTCCTTTTTCCTGCCTGGTAGACTCAAGAGACAGTTTTGTTGCTCCAACTTGCAATAACTTTTTCCTTCCACTTGCCATAAAGCAAAGATACCAAGGCAACAGTGAGGACATCTGAAGGATGCTCTATAGTTTAGTGTCCTAACATTTTCAGGAAGAGTCCGGAAGCTATTTCATTTTTCAGTGTATTTGGAGCATCCTAAGTATGTGACAGTAGATTGCATATATGTCTGAATCGGTGGCATTTAAAGATCCTAGTCTGTGTAGAATAGCATGAACATGCTTGTAGTAAAACTGGGGTTTAGTTGGGCTTGTGGCATTCCAGCAAAAATGAGCTCTCACTGTCCAGTATCGTTAGCAGTAAATACTGCATGTGGTGTGGGTATGAATGAGGCTGATAACCTCCTCTACACCTTTTGTATCTTACTAAAAAGCATGACGTGAAAGCCTTAATTAACTAAAGCAATGATGGGTAGCAGAGGTCAACATCTATTGGCCCAACTGTTGATGGCTATGGCACATCATGGACTATAATTAATTATTGTGAATTGGAATTTAAGAGGAGAAAATTGTAAAGAGCATAAATTAACATATTAAAGGAAAGAAAGAATAACAGATATATGTCTGTGATACTAAGGGAAATAATGTAATAGATGAAGGTAGTTAGACCTTGAGGAGAGGAGCTGATGAAAGGGAAGTGAGGGTGTAGTTTAATTTTAATGAAACAGTTAAAATGTATGTCAGGTATAATCTAAGTTGGTATGGTATGACTCTAGGAATTCATAGATTGGCATTGCATATTACGCTTCAGTGAATGATAATAATGGAAGATGCAGAGATGGATTTTGAGATATACTGTATAACAATCTTGTGATCCAGGAGAAATAATTATTTTGTATATTGATGAGTGGAACTAGATGAGTAAGTATAGAAAAAGCGATTGAACCATTTGGACACTCAGAAATGATTTCGGATGGCAATTGTATTTTTTATTAGTTGCTTATTTCAGTAGTTGCACAATGTAGACTGTACATGGATTCCTGTTTGTATAGGAACAAAATGATAAAAATGTAACATAAAGTAACACACATTTCCATTTGAACTATAACAAAATCCTTCCTATAATGACCACTCCCAGCACTATGATAGGTCATACTTGGGATAATACTTTTTTAACCAACTTCCTAAAAGCTCAGGAAGGATGCTCTTTAGGTCTCTGGGAGAAGGCTATCCCCATGGAAGGCTATTCCATAGGATGCAGAATATTCTCAAAAACAAAGTATCCCAGCTCCCCCTCTGGGGTTGAGACATATATCTGGGTATCATCAGCATATTGATAATACATCATCTTGAATATCTTGATGACCAGGGCTTCCATGTAGATATTGAGAATCAGAGCTACAGATGAGCCTTGTGGTATCCCACAACTGCCAGGTCAATGTCCTCAACCCTCAACCCTGACTGAAATGATTCACATTTAAAAGAATGGAACCAGTGAAGAACAGTGCCCCCAATTCCCAACACTTTCTCATGGTCCAAAAGGATATAATAGTCAATACTATCAAAAGCCACTGAAGGTTCAGGAAGTATGTACTTCCCTATCTGGGTCCCAACAAAACTCATTAATTAGAGTGACCAATGCCATTTCTCAAGTCTGAATCCTGACAAAAGCAATCCAGATAATCCATTTCATATAGGAAGCTCTGTAATTATAGCCCCATGACCTTCTGATCAACCTTCCCTAAAAAAGGAAGTGTGGAGACCAGGAGATAGTTATCTAAATTAGCCAAATCCAGGCACCCCCTGTTCCAAAGGGGAAAACTACCATCTCTTTCAAGGCACTTGGTATTTCCCCTCCCCTAGCAAGGTGTTGACCACCTCCCAGGTCCAGCCATTCACACACATGCGCGTACACACAGACATGCCAGTTTCATAAAAAAACAGGTTGAATATGGACCAAGCCCACAGGTGGCAAATCTCATACTAGAGATCTACTTTCCAGTTCCTTAGAATGACAAAGGAAGGATGCTCCAAGTGCACACAAATATGAAATAGCTTCAGAAATGGTTCTGAATGTAAAGCAGCCTTGCTCCATCTATTTTGTGGCAAGTGGGAGGAAAAGGTTGGAGCAAAAAAAACCCTTGTATCTTGAATCTATGAGGCAGGATGAAGGAATGGTAGTAAGGTCCAGCAGGGTCTATGATACATCTTAACTAATGGAGAAATAATCACATTTTAGTAGCTAAAATAGTAGATTTGAACTCAAGAAACGAACGTATAAATAACATATTCCAAAAATTTAATCTGTACCATATAAAAGATTTTCCCCACATCTAACAAAGCCGCTGTGGCAGTTTTATCAGCTGAATTGATAAATATCTATCAATCAATTTTATTTTGGTCATAGACCAGCATAAACTAATAACATAGTACTGATTGTTAATACTGTTGATAGCATGCTGTATAACCTACATGCTAAAGTTGCAGTCAGTGATAACTCATACAATTTGTAGAGTCCTTACCTGGTTTCTCTTGACATTCCCAGCTCTCACTTCAATATAAAGGCACAAAAGCATGCTCTTACATGAATTACTTAAATGGTAAAATAAGAAGAGATAGGTTCAAAAATGAATGGGTGCAAAATCAATGCACATGGAACAGAAAAATGAATAGCCCATGAAAGAAGCACATTAAGATGGTTTGGTCATATAGAAAAACAAATAAGGATCCAATTACCAAACAAATATAAGAGGGAAGAGTGAATGTACTAAGTGGAAATGAAAAACTGAGAATGTTGTGACTAGATGGAGTTGATGAAAGAAATAGGTGACAAATTCAGGGAACAAAAGGTATTGTATGAGTCGTATATGGGCACGGTGGAAGAAAGAATGGTTTGCAGTGGTAGAAAGGTATGGAGAAGCAGAGTGAATGTGTTGGTATAAGTTAGATTTAGCCATTTCCCCTTTTTCCTTATCTCAGGCCTTTAATTTCTTAGGCTTACTATTTTTAACTTCCCTTTTCTGAATTACATAGCTTTACTTACCTCCAATGGATATGAATATATGTATGCATGCATGCTTATTTGGTCACTGGTGTGAATATATATATAGACATCCATTGACTAAATTAATTGATGTTGGTGTCTGACCATGGTTTTATGCTTTGAAAGATCTGAAGTGCAGTGCAGCAAGGCAGAAATCCATTATGTCTGCTAATATATTTTAATAAAAGGTATGTGAATTACTAATATCAGCAGTTTCCAGAAACAGAAATTGAAGATATGAAAAAAACATCCAAGGACGCTTCCACACAACCAGTATTTTCATCCCAAAACTCACAGAATTGCATTTGTTCTATGCTGCAAGTATTCACACCACTGTTCATGGAAAACTGACCAGCTCCCTCCAGCTGGCCAACAAAATGTGCAAAATTTAGTGCTCCAGCCCTCTCCATCTACTATTCTCCCAAAGAATTGCCTACATTATAGTATGCAGTAGATGTATAACTGATGACATTAAAATAGATAAATGCTGTAGATAAATAGGAGGCATACAAATGGAATAGCACCAAAAGCTTCCTCCTGTCTCCCTTTCATCTGCCTCAGCTTTGATCTGTGGAAGAGAGAATATTAGTTAATTCAAGCAGGAACCTTTTTGACAATCCCAGGAAGGGATTGCACTGCGTGATTTCTCTGCTGCGACCATATAGCCAAGAATAATAGCCAGAGCAATCCTTCAGGTGTGATAGTTCAAAACATCAGTGATATGATGCTAAGCAAAATCAGAAAGATAGTGCCAAGCCAACTGATCAGTCACAAGTTTGTGTTAGTGTGGAAACAAACATAGTCCAAGAACCACGGAAAATGTATGTATGAAGAAACCAGGGTTCTTCAACCTCAGCAACTTTAAGATGGGTGGACTTCAACTCCCAGAATTCCCCAGCCAGCCATTCCCCCAGCCATGGCTGGCTGGGGAATTCTGGGAGTTGTGGTCCACCCATCTTAAAGTTGCTGAGGTTGAGGAACCCTGCACTAAACCATAAAGGAATTGGTTTAGTTTGGGCTTAGCAATGCTATGGTTTCTAACATATGCAGTTTGTACATTATGTTTTATGTGGTTTTTAAACTATGGCTTATATCTTAACACATTATTGTTTATAAACTATGGCTTATTGCTTAGCACACATTGAACTCAACCAAATGTTTTTAACTAATATTTAATAAACTATGATTAAACATACATGGCTTCGCATGATACATTAACCCAGTTACTAAGTTTTTGAGTTGGAGGGTCCAGAATCTTAACCTGGTGCTGGCAGTAGTCAATCCTTAGCCTCTGTAACATAGTACTCCTCTGTAATTAGCACCCCTCTCCTAATTCAACTGAGTTCTTCTCAGTTAGGACTGAACTTGGATACTGGCTGCTAGGAGTCAACCATAGAAGACCTTCAATCCAGGCTTGCATCCAGTTAGATATTGTGGGACACAGAATGTTAGATTGCATGAGCTCATGGTTAGATCCAGCAAGATTTTTCTAATGTTTTCAACTTTTATCTGCCTGTGCTTTCTAGGGTAAGTGATGCTTCAGTGAGAGCTCTGAATCAAGGATGGACCCCTTGGTTGTTTGAAGAACAGTCTTAGAATTGTCACTTCTGAAATCCACAGAACTCCTGGTTCCAGGTCTGAGTTGAGGGCTACTTTCTCTGAGATTTTAAGTTGGTGGGAAAGAATAGGAAATCTTATTTTTCTCAGACCTCATCAATCGAAGTATTACAAACAGTTGAGCAAGGACAAAGTATAAAGAAAAAAATTTGATTTGTTTGCAGATAAATAGGTCAAAACTGAATCATCCATGTTACCTTCAGGTCTATCATTCATATTTTTCCAATAAAAATAATGTTTGGGAGAAAACTTTGGATATAGCGGGTACTATAACCTTTGACTGAGGAAAGGATTTTTGTAGCGAAATAGCTTTAAACCTGTGATTTGAAAATTATTGCACAGCATTCTTTACGGTTTATAAGCTTTGTTGTTATTACTTTATTTATTATTATTTTAGTGAGTTAGCTGATGATCAGGGGTGGGATGGGGAGAAATCATATCAAGTTAATCCTGAATCTCCTTAGGATTGATCATCAAGGAGGCAGGAAGTCGTGTTCAATCTTCATGGGTTCCCTCATGCACAACATATTGGTAGAGAATTCATCTGCAAATTCCCCCAAGCAACCTAAGGGCAATCTCAGATAAATAATACTTTGGACATACAACATGACCTAGCATGAACTACAAAGAAAGGAAATTTAAACCCATCATGAAGCAAAACAGATGCAGAAGACAGGTACATGGCCAAACCAGCAGTTAGCATAATGACAGTCATTAGAACTCCATCTGGCACTGTATGGACTGAGCTGTTCTCAGCACTTTTGATTGTGTATTTATTTACTTTTTAGAATAGCCCCATTCTCCCTGAACAGAGAAATGCTACTTAAAAATTATACAAATCTCTGACACAGTGAAAGCTGTGGGATGAGCATTTGGGAATTGGTTTCTTCCTTCCTTTTTTCCCCTTTTCTCCACTGAATCATACTGACTTAGAAATAAGTTCACCCACCAGTGAAAATTCAGATTGAACTGATTCCCAGCAAATGATACTCCAAACTACTTTTTTATTGTCCACAGCTCTTTTCCCCAACAGCTGTCCTCCAAACTGGAATTTTCCAATGCAGTACATTTGGTACATAGCATCCACTACAGATAGCATACAAGGCCTTCCAAAAATTAAGAGTGTGTGTGTGTGTGTGTGTGTGAAATCTCACAGTCAAATCCTATAAGCTACTTATGTTCTCACGTGAAATCTCATGACACTTTGGTCATTCTAACCTTGATGCTCTCCACAAAACGGGTAGGAATTGGGGAATGGTAGAAGATGCTGGGAATTGTGATTCAGCAACATCTGGAACACCACAGTTTGCCTATCTTTGCTTTATACTAACTGGCAGTGATTCTTTCAGAAAGCCCTATGTAGAAGTGGAACAGCTAGGTGGCAGAATATAGCCCACTTTGGCTGATCTCAAAAAGCCAACCATGGTTGGACTTACTAGTACTTGGGGAGATGAGAATATCAGGAAACCACAGTGTTGGAAGCTAGACCAAAAGAGAGATGGTGGATGGATGGATATATGATAGGATGGATGGATGGATGGATGGATGGATGGATGGATGGATGGATGGATGGATGGATGGATAGATGATAAGATAGACAGAGGCAGAGATAGAAATGGAGATGGAGACAGAAGCAAAGATAGAGGCAGAGATAGATCCAAAGAAGACAACTTCCAGAGCTACTTCTAAAGTTACCAAGAACATTCCATGGACATGTCTATAAAGTCACCATGTGTTGATCTCAACTTAGAGAAGACTTTTTCTTTACCTTTTTTTTAGTGTAAACATGTTAGAAACTAAATCTGGAACTATTAATATGCAAAGCAACTGCTGTCACTGAACTTTCTTTCTGAATCCTCTTTATTATAGATCCATTTCTGTCCTTTGGCAATTGCACTGGGAATTAACTTGAGTTTATCTATGAAGAGACATGTGCTATTTTCGTGAATTCAATTTTCATTATACTGAGGCATAATGTGTTTCATCTTCTGAGTACCAGCCACATGAGGCAAGGGATTTCTTGTTTGTTTGCTGTGATAAAAAAAAAAAAATGAGACTGCATATGTTTTTTCCCACTTTGTGGATAGAGGCTTTGGTGCAAAAGTGAGAAAGAAAGAAAGTGGCACATATTATTTACATGAACATGTTATGTATACCCAAAGTTTCTCTTGGGGTTGATAACTCTAAAAGTTTCAGCTTCATTTTTTTAGCAGACTTCCCTATAACATTGCTTCTTCCATGTAATTGTTACAGAAGAACTAAAGTAAGAGTATTGTGAATTGTCTATCTCCATACAAAATATTGTGCTTCTCTGCTGATCTCCTTATGCTATTTTGTCTTATTTATTTTTATAAATAGCCTAGCTACACATTTTAACTTTTATCTATTTCTATCTATGGAACTTGCAGAAGTCATTTTCTATTTGCGTTATTTAAAAAGCTACTTGAAAAACCCTCTCATCAAAAGTTCTAAATGTACCATGTAACTGATAATAATAGTTCAACAAACTACAGCACCATTGGTTCCCCAATGGTCCTCCAGATATTGACAACTCACAGTATTTTTCAGCAGTGGCCAGGTTGGCCCAGTTTGTTGAGGGTTGCAGTTAGCAATATCTAGATGTGTGGTTGAAACCCACCCCTTTTTTACATGCATGTAACATGTAACAGATATATAAAAAAGGGATGGGGCTGTAATTGGATGATCACACCTGAGATCTTTACTTTTGTTACCTCTTCTGCGGACACCTCTGATTTACATGAATCCGAGTTCCCCAACCCTGTTTTCAAACAAAATTTATAAGGAAGCAATGTGAATGAATTAGGATATTTTCAGTTTTAAAAAAGCTTATGCTAAAAAGCCATCACAGCATTTGCAAAGATATAACCTTAATAGACCATGAATCATGGTTCTTCGTTTTATTTATATTTCACATATTTAGGAAGAAAAATTAACTTCAATTTAAAGTTTTAAAAAAGAATCTTAATACTAAGTTGTATTTTTTTCAGTGTTGTTGATTAACAGCAATTAATAAAAGACCCTTGTTACAAATTGGAAGCACAGCAGACATTGAAAACATACCTGACCAAAAATTTACCCCTAATTTGTTGTTTACTGTAGTGGAATCAGAGGGAAAATATGCACACAGGGAGTTGCAGCTATTATTACACGATTAATTAGATGCTTCTTCTGATTTTTCCCCCCTAATTATCTTACAGTCCTAGAAACCCAAATGAATATTGCTCAAGAGGTCAGTTGACCTTTTCATTTTCTCTGCTATATTTAATCACACTGCAGGAAGACACTTAATTTACTGAAAGCCCAAAGCCAAGCTTCAGAATGCATCATGGGAAATGTTTTGGTTAGTATATATAATGAAATACCCATTGCCCAGTTATTTTTAGTCAATATACCCATTAAGAAAAACTTGTATTAATCTTATACATTGAGCTGACCATCCATTTGGATTTCTATTCATAACCAAAACAATGAATTATAAGTCGATTGGGATGGTAGGGAAAAATCATATACATACCAGTTTTTGCATAATCTTGCTAACTCAGTATGTGCTGTGGGTGTTCTTTGCTTTTTAAAGGGATACAAGAACTCTGAATTTCCTGGATAATAAGGTTTTGGCCATCAGCATTTGTGCCCAGGTACCATTTAGAGTGACATATAGCGTAGTCTAGTGAAGCTATAATTGACAAGTGATGGCAAGATATCTGAAAGAATGACCTCAATCATATTAGCCTATCTTTTCACCATCTGGGGTTCTGTCTCTATCATGACATATCAGGCTGGTTGGCTAGAGAAAACAGACTTTTTCAACTGTGAATTGCACAACTACCTTTGCAAGGAAATTCACTTATCTCGTTTTAGAGGACAGTTGGGACAATAGATGACAAATCTATGCCTCTTTGGAGAACAGCATGGAACCAAGAAAATAGTTATATTAGCAAAGGTTTTGGCTTGTTTGCTTTAACATACAGTATTTCCTTCCCCCAGAAACAAAATAATCTACCATACAGATTTTTAAGAAATTGTGAAAGATACTTTCTTATACATTAATGTCTAAATTTTGGTGAACCTACATGTATCTATTAGTTGAAAAGTCTTAGATAGTCCACAGGCTTTTTGTTAAGAAATTACACTAATAAGACCATTTTCCAAAAAGTCTGTGATAGCAGGACAATTACATATTGACTAAGTACATCACCTGCCTTTATGCTACCTTTTGAAGTATGGACACACCCAAAGAGTTTCAGAAAATACATGAGGTTTTCGGAAGGTACAGATATAAATTTCTGCTGGCTTCAGAGGGAATTTTGTTTCACTTTACAGAGCCATTGAATCTCTCCAAAATGACTTGATTTTATTATTAGTTTGGCCACATCTAGTGCATATCCCTAGTTCTTAGAAAGTCTAATAGCTCTTAATTCCCCCATGCAATTGTACTAAGCATGATATATCATTGCAAATAAAATATCACTTTAATTTGTTAAAGGGGGAAAGCTGTTTAAACATTTTCAAAAGCACCCTCAGTTTTGAGCATCCCAGAAGAAAAAAAAAGGGAGGAAAAGAGTAACAACATGGTAGCCCCATCAGGATAAAACACACATGCACACACTCACACACACACACAAGCACAGACTCTTAATAACTGTCTACTTCCATTCTTAGAAAACTCACCAACACAAGCAATATAAAAAGTTGAATAACAGGCTTTTGATTCTCGGTAGATTAAAACAACAATGAATGAGAGGGATAAATAATGTTTCCCCAATATGTAGTCTTTTGGAAATATGCAGCCAAAGCTGCAGTGTAGCAATGGAAAACTACAATGCTTACCCTTCTCAACTAAAATATCGAGCCCTAGATGCATCAACAATAAGAATAAAAGAGTAATTTATATTCTCTGCAGCATTCAGCATTTATACCACTAGCTCAGCATTGCTAATCTAGGTGAAAGTTATTGCTGCAAGCAGAAACTATTTGAAATCCTGACATTTTTTAACACCAGCATTTGATCCATTAACTTGCAATGCTCAGAAGAATATGCTGCTGGATTGTTTGGGGAACAAGAGATCTCTTCATATCCATGGCACAATCTGAGGCACTGGGATTTTTTCCCCAAGGTCCGCATTGTGATCTTGAGCCTGTCGGACAGAAATTAATTTGATCTATGCCTAAACAAAGAGACTGAAAGTGATGGAGGCCCTACCTTCTTTATGACCAGTGTAAGTTATGGAGGGAAGATCTCTCATCTTAAAATGGCAAAGTTTGCTCAGGGTCTTTGGTTAAAAGCTTTGTCAAAAGTCTACAGAAAGCTGGACTTCCAGGGAAGTAATGGTGAGCTGAAGATGGCTCCACTAAAAGTGGAGCCAATGACTGCAGCAGAATGAAGAGCCAGTGAGTAGACCGGCTCTTCATAATTCCTCTCTGGACAAGGAGAGCATTTAAGATTGCCCAAAAGTGCTCCAGACAGTTGTTCCTCACAAGCAGACTGTAAAACAGCAATCTCTGGCAGGCTTAGAACTCTGGGAGATGAGAGAATGCCATCTTCACTCGAACTGCAGTCAGCACCTTTATGGACATAGGGTTAGCATATTTCGTTTTCTAATCACTTTTGGGAATTGCTTGTTAACTGCTTTTCAGCTATTAGTAACTTTTAGACCAACAAGTATGAAAATACTGGGTGAGTTTCCTTTAATCCTTAGCAAAAGAAGTTTTAAATACAAGTTTAAGGACTTAAAAAAAAAACCTTTTTTTTTTAATAAACAGCAGACGGATGACTAGAACATTGATTCTGGAAAGTTACAAATGAACTAAGAGTCCAGATGGATTTGAAATAAGATTTTGAAATTAATTATAAGAATCCTTCCAGTGGGAAAATGTTGTTATTTTGACTTCTTAAAAAAAAAAAAAATAGGATGGGACTTTAAAGATTGGACACTAGAGGGAACCAAGAAAGAATTAAAGATTACAATTAAAGGAGAAGAATACTTAAATTTGACTTACTAATATAGAATGGAGCAAAATACTTTAACATTAGACGTATTGAAGGTTATTTGTGAACAATGGACCCAGAAGTTAATTTTAAGAGTGCCTGCCTCTATAGATAGACTGTCTTTAAATGATGTTATGGAAGAGGAACAAGTTTTACCAGACAAGAGAAGACTGATCTGAAAGTGGACTTTAAATGTCAGGCTATAAGAATGATATGGAAAAAGATGCTACACTGGATATACAAATGAAACCAGCTGATGTCTTAATAATTAAAAGGGATATACAAATAACAAACCAAAAGAAAGAATATGAAATTAGTTTATTTGATCAAGGTTAAAATAGATATGTTGTTATCTCTGGTAACACTTAATGGACTTTTGCTGACATCAGGACTGAAATAATAAGCCTTTAAGGATTTGTTTATAGATAAGAGATGGGATATGGGAGGAAGAGATCATTTGTTGTATTTTAAGAGAAGGTGATAAATTACTAAATTTGTTTATACTTGTGATGAAGGGAAAAGTCATTTCTTTATATATTTCTTTTCTTTTTCTTTAATATATTCTTATTTTTTATTTCTTCTCTATTTTTCTTTCTTTTTTTTCTTTTCTGCACTTCCTTTTCTTTCTTTTTATTCTTTTATTTTTTTAGTTTGGATTAATTTTTATCTTTTTAATTGTAATGTTTAATAAAATTACTATTAAAGAAGTCTATAGAAAGCTATTGTAAACTGTTTGTCACTTTACTTTTATTCACATTTGTTGACCTCACAAAGAAATTTAGTGAGTCAGGATTTATCTCTGCAGAAATTGTGCTAGTTCTTTAGCAAGATGAGTTCCTTAATATGCTTGATAATTTTGATTTTAATTATGTTCTCAGTAATTTATCTGGAAAAGTTAATAAGCTAATGGTCATAAGGCTTTACTATATTCACTCTAAATCCTTTTTTAAAACATTGGTATTAATTTATCAGCTTTTCAATCCTTTAGTATGAGATAAGAGATTAGAGAAATGTTACAATTATATATATTTTACAGAGATCAGCAGATTCACACTGGAACTGTTTAGAACTCTGCAGTGGGATATTTCAGGCTTCTCTCCTGAGTTCAGTGCTCTTCAACATTTTTATAAATACAGTAACTTAGACAAGGGGATAAAAGAAATGCTCAGCCAATTTGCAGATAATACAAAGCTGGCAAGGAGGGGAGAGATTGCTCACATCTCAGAAAACAGAGTTAAGGTTCAAAAGAATCTTGATAGAATTGAACATATCAGCTCCCAAGGCCTTCTGAAGAAGCCAGGTTTTAATAGCTTTCTGAAATTCCAACAGGGTTGGGTCTAGTTAAATCTTAGGGGAAATACTATTGGAAAAAAGTGAGGTTGTAGATCCAGAAGGCCCATCCCATAAATCCCTGCTCGTGACACTCCATAACATAATGTTTCAGGAGCTAGACAATGACTTGGCTCCCATCATCAACTCCACAACCCCATTTTAGTATAATCTAATGGGTTGTATGACCTTAGCCATATTGTCTATGCCCTTGAAAAGAGTTAGACATCCTAACAAATGTCCTGCTTCTGATGATTACTCTGAAAATCAAATCATCAAATGAGGAGAGGGCTCATCTTTAAGCGTAAAACTATGCTTGTGTATCCTGGCACACTGTTTTGGTAAACACACAGCAGTCATCAATCAGATAATAGAAGATGCCTATCACTGAAAGGTCAAACACATTTAGTGGGAACAACCCTCTGGCATGCTTAATAAAGGTTTCTTAAGACAGGACTTTGCCTGTTAGCTCTAGTGTGCTACATTTTCCATGGTTTCATCATGTCGAGGTTTGCATGTCTCAGAAACGGACAGTATGGTCAAAAAGAGGAGTATTAACTAAGAGGCAATCAAGAAGGTCAGATTTCTTCATAAAAATTGCAAGGGTTCCTCATCCCTCTTAAAAGTATGTGCAAGAAAGACTCAGATAATGTGTGTATAAGACAAAAAACAAAATAATGTATACAAGTCCCAAAGAATGTCAGAATAATTTAAATTGTAAACTCAAGGAGCTATAATTAAGGTTGCCATTTACACTTTGCAAAAACAGAGAAAAGGCACCATTAAAAAAGAGGACATACATTTCCATAACATATGCATTTGCAAATTTATACAGAGGTGGAAAAATTGAGAATCATTATTCATAGCTCAAATGGAAAGACAATATATTTCACTAACGTGGGGAAGTGTATGATCTGCTGCTTTCTCAGCCTGCCATCTGGGTGAAGTTCCTTTCTTCTACTTCCCTGCTCCTAAAGGAAATCAGGACTTGAATAAGGACTCCCTCATTCAGAATGAGAAAAATGTGAAGCACATTCTGTCATGCTCTAAAGGGATCTTTTAGACTGTGTGACAGCCTAATGAAGGAATAGCTGGAGATCTAAAGCACCAACCACTTCTGTATTTTTGTCAACTTGAGAGACTCCTTTTTCAGCTGCAAAATAAATCAAACCCCAAATTCAAGCAATGGGACAATTACATTTCCATTCAAGTGTGATGCCTCTGGGCTAATCAAAATATGAGAAGATTCTAATTTGTCTCTTAATTTGGTCACCCTACTAATCAGTCCGCATCACCATTCCATCACACAAAATGTCCTTTCTGATCTGATTATATAACATATTAGATTATTGGGCATGCGGTAATTCTTCCACAATCTTCTTGGTTATAAAGTCAAATTGTATATTTGATAAAGTCAGAATATGAAAGCACAATATTAAATGCATTTTTGATGGCATGTAAAGCTCACTGAGTGCCTTTCAAAGTACAGTGATTTACCTCTGTTTTCTTTCAGATTAAGATTCTTCTCTCTGTCCCTCTTTCTCATACACACAGTAATAACAATGACAATAACAATTTTATTTGTACACCATTCTTCCTCTTCAAGGAATAATGGCATGAATAATAAACATTTATAACCTTCCTTTCTACCTCAAGTGAGGCAGCCAAGCTAGTTCATAATATGAATACTGTAAATAATTTAAAAAGAAAGGGAGAAAACCACCACTAGACATCAGATGAATAAAAAGAAGAATGTCATTGAGTCTTTTTAGTATTTGCCCCACAGAGCCCATGACGGTTTTTACATGGTGTTCTTACAGCAAAGCTATCAATGCATGATGCAATGAGGAGTTTTGTTGATCAGTTGGCTTATTGTAGAGGAGAGCCTGTTTGGTGCTGTGGTTAAGGCATCAGGCTAGAAACTATCAGTGACTGTGAATTTTAGTTCTTCCTTAGGCACAAAGTCACCTGGTGACCCTCTCTCTCAGCCCTAGGAAGGAGGCAATGGCAAACCACTTCTGAAAAACATTGCCAGACAGTCGCCTGGAAGTCAAAAACTGATTTGAAGGTTTTTTGTTTTTTTTTAATTGTAGAGCTTGACACTGATTTGGGCTGAGAATATGTAACTGGCCCAAGGTCACCCAGCTGGCTTCTGTGCCTGAAATTTCCCCACCTCTAGTCCAGCATCTTAACCACCCCATCCCACTGGCTGTTATTAATAAAAACAATAATATTTTAGGAAAATTGCTAACTAACTAAATAACAGACTGAGGCAGCTAGTGGGTATCTGTTTAGTACTGCTTACTCCAGAAATATCAGCCACACAATTTTGATTCTGACTTCTACTATGATTCTTTCACTGGAACATTTGAATTACTTTTCTTGTTGATTACAAGCATCAGTTCAAGCATAAAAACTACCTGAATTCACCAAAAATGAAACTTAAAAACCAAAGTACATCTTTTGTGAACCAGAATAAACAACAGTCTAGTTCAGCCTTTCCCAATCAGCTGACCTTTAGATGTACTACCACAGCTTAGACACCATCAGGTCTAAGTTCAACTTCAGTACTATTCTAGAAATCTATCAGTAATATACTGAATCGATTTTAATGAATGTGCTTGTAGGCAAAGATGTGTTTAAGAAATTAGACTGGCCCCCAACCCTGCTGGCTTTCTGAAAAGCCCTAAAGACTTGGATATGTTCCTGGGCAGGGGGTTGGCACGTGAGATGTTTTTATTTTATTGTTAATTGGGTTTTGCCCTTGGCTGCCATTATAAGCTCTTTATTGCTGTAATTTTATGTTTAATTTTGTACTTGCTTTTTATGTAATGTTAAGTCTCCCAGAGTCGCTGTGGTGAGATGGGCAGTCCTATAAATTGAATGAAGAAATAAATAATTGCTAGCGTAATCACACCAATGATTACACTAAACTACTTACAACATTTGTCTTGAAGGCCAGGTTCAGTCGTAATATAATGAAATCAGCACAACTTATACTGCTCTTTATTGTACAATTAACCATTTTTTCTGAATATATCCATTTTGTGAAATTTGAGATGTGTTACATCCCAAGAGGATCCATCAAATACTAAAATTCTCCAGAATGTGGCATATCAGAAATGCATGGATCCTGCATTAAAAATAAGTGAAGAGTTCTACAATAGCAGAACTGCATAGTAAGGCAGGTGGCAATACATAAAAGCACATAAGTAAATAGCTAGGAAACAGGAGTCTTTTTAAAAATCCATATTTGTTATGACATCCAAACTCATAATTAAGTTTCTTCATAAAAAACAGTAGGGCCTGATTTATAAAATAGTCATGTCCTAAGTGATGAACATAGGCTGACAATATAAGAGCTGAGAATAATTTGCTCCTCTTTCCCAACTTGCATCTTTGGATTCCAGTGGTGAATTTTCCTCAGTATGTTCTTCTTTTCTGAGGGTGATCAATGTTTAGCATTTATTTAACATGCAACGGTGATTATTCACAGTATTGTGAAGCAAGAGTCAATACCGGACATGTAGCACTGAGCATCTGTTACAGGGCTTATTAGCTCTGATTTTAGCCAAGGTCTAACCTTGGACTGAAATCTCACAAAATCATGAAGTCTTGTGAGAATTTGGCATCTCACAAGTTTTTAGATGAGGAAACACACAAGATTTCTGAATTCTTACATCATCTTGAGTGAGATATTGAAGATAAAATTCCTGAAAACGTGTGAGATGTTGAACATGTATGTATATGTGCATGTGTGTATGCATGTTCCACAGTGGTGCATGGTATCTGAAAATATTGCCTGTCATTTAGATGACTGCCCACCAAGTCCTGCTATGACCCTCACGGTGGTGGTGGTGGTGGTGAGTATTTCTGGAGAGACGAGCAAAGTTTCTGGGAATGAAGACCAAAATTATATACTCCCAAAAGGATCACCCAAAATGGTAAGGTCATCCCAGCTGCCCAGCTAAAGCAAAGAGGCACTTAGATTGTGTAGCAGCAGTATAAGAAGATGCTGGAAGGGGATGATCACTTTAATGACCCTGGCAAATGTATCATTTCATACTGTGCATGAGAAGGCAATGGTAAACAACTCCAGTATTTTATCAAGAGGACCACATGGATAGATAGGATAGAGTGATGATGGGCCCCTCAGATCAGGTGGCACTCAACACGCTACTGAGAAAGATCTGAGGATCTTTTGGAATACTAATAGAGTTTATGACTTGGCCAGATTAAAGCTTTCAGGAAAGCTAGTTGTTGTTTTTAATTGTTTTATTGTATTATTATAAAACATAGGTACTACATTATATTATTTTGGGTACAGTGGTACTTATATAGTATTGACTAGAGATTATTAACACTCTAACGTTTAGATAACTTATACCTGTGAATAAGCATAAAGTTGTTTAAATTTTACATCCAAAGGTAAATGTGGCATTAATAAACAACTGCAAAATAGATAAAAATATATCTCATGCAATAAAAGATTTTGTCTTAAGCTTAATGCTTCGTACTAAGGTCGCCACTATACCGTTACTTATAATTGTTTGTACGTATTAAAGAAAAAAGGGAAAAAACAAAATAAACAACTACAACAGGATGTTTATTTTTTTTTAAAGCTACTTGGTTTCTTACTTCCCCCTTTATGGGTATCAACTCATGTGTGGTATTTATAAGCATTTAAGCCATGTAGTTGTTGATGTTGCCATGCAGGGAAAAAAAATATGAAGCTGCAAAAACAGTAAGAACATGAAATGAAAGAAGCATAAACATGGAAAACCTCAACAGAGTGAAAGATGAAGTGAATCAATTACACGCTGACATTTTAGGCATCAGCTAACTGAAATGGAATGGAATTGGACACTTTCAGTCAGAAGATCACATTAGTATTACTTAGGATATGAAAAAGAAAGAAGGAATGGAAAGATACAGCAAAGACAGTACTTGGGTACACTGCAGTAAATGATTGAATAATACCAATTAGCATTCACAAACAACCCTTTAACATGATACTTATCCAAGTTTATGCTCCAACCTCTGATCAGAAGAAGAGTTGGTTGGCACGTTTTATGGCCAAGTTCAATCTGAAATTGACAGAATATGCAAGCAAAATTGCAATGCCAAAGTTGGAAATAATAAGGAAGAAAATCTTATTTCCATATAGGAAACAGAAATGAAGCAGGAGAACCATCTGTCACTTTCGGTCAATCCAATAATTTCTTCATTGTCAACACAGTCATCAAACAACCGAAACTGGTACAGGAATTGATGGAATATCTGTAGAAAGATGGCAAGCAACAGAAGAAGAATCAGAGTCACTGTCTGGGGGAGATGGGGGGCATATAAATTTAATAACTAACTAACTAAATAAATAAATAAATAAATAAAGGCTCTAATCAAACTATGCCAGCAAATCTGGAGAAAGATACAATGGCCAAAGATTTGAAGAGATCAGTATCCATTCCAACACCAAAGAAATATCCCTCAGAGATTCTCATTGTCTGCAGGTGAAACCTATACACAGGATAGGAAACCTATCCAGATGAAACCTGGTGAAACAACTGGCTTCAAATTAGTAAAAAAGTGAAACAAAGCTGTATACTGTTTCCTTATTTATTCAACCTATATGCTGTATATATACTGAAGGAGATTGGATTGAAAGATGAGTGTGGTCTTAAAACAGGAGGAGGAAGCATCAATAGCCTGTGCTATGCTGATGATGAAAATGCAGATGACCTGCAAAACTCTAGTAACGAAAAACAAGGACCACAGTGAAAAAAGTGAACTATAATTAAATATAAAGAAGATCAAACTAATGACAATAGGTATAGCAACCAATCTTAGAACTGACAATGACGATATTGAAGCAGTGGACAGTTTCTGCATTTTAGGATTAACTAGAAAAACTAAAGGAACCAGCAGTCAAGAAATATGCCACAATGTATAGACAAGAAATCGGACAGATCACAGAACAAATCAATCCATAGTTCTCACTCAAGGTGCAAACCACCAGGCTCAAATTATCATATTTTGGATACACTACATCCTTGAGAAGTCTATAATGCTGGGAAAGGTGGCAGGAAAGAGGAGAAGAGAGCAACCAATATCAAGGAGGATGGACTTAGTTACAGTGGCAATGGATGCACTGTTGGAAGACTGATGGGCCATGCTGGAGATAGATCATCCTGGAGAAGATCTGTCTCCGTTGCTGCTAAGAGGTGACACTGACCTAAGGGCACATAAACAATCAATCAAATCAACCTAGCCGACATACAACAATTGCTAACATATATCAATGTCAGATACAAATAGTGTATCGCAGGCTGTCATGCAGTACCTATCATCATGGTAGTCTTTGAGAAGTGGTCAGCATTAAACAGTAATAAAATACATGCTTCCTCTTTGTACTTTCAATTAAGCAGTCAAAATAAGAATGTTTCAAAGTCTGATATCTAATTTCATAAATCATACTCTGACAAATTTCAAATAGCCACCATCAAATTAATTTCACAGGAAATGAAACTCCAAACGTTGGGTGGAGTCTATGTATGCACATACATACTTATATACACTTAACACATCTCTGCAATTTACTATATCTCTATAGTGAATGATATACTTGCATGTTAGCTATTTATATTAAGTAAGGAAAGAAAACTATACACATACAGAAAAAAGCTCTAATTCATTCTGCAATCCAAAATATATTTACAAGGCAATACATTCACTAACACAATGAGATTTATTTCTAAGTAAACATGCAGAAGATTTGCTGTTTATTTGTTAAACAATGCAGTTTGAATATTGCTATACCTGAGTTCATATAAAATGGCTTATGTTCATAGGCTCTTTAGAAATCATGAAGAAATGCCATTTCATTTCATCATAACTTATAAATAGCTTTTGAAGGAAACACAAGTGCTTAACAATATTCTCCATCTTATAGCAAATCCTGTCATTTGATTAGCTAATTCAGTAATTTCAATAGAAGACACTTAGCTCTCTTCCTTAAAAAACAGCAGCTTTTAATAGATCCACAGGGGGGGAAAAAAGCATTTTTGTATCATTAGTGTAGGTTTCCTATCTATTCTCTATTGAAGATGGATGGAAAATGACTGTCAGAATAATTAGCTATTCTGCAAGTCAAGCTCCAGTGCTAACTTATTATCTTGACATTGATGATTAGCATTCAAAGTGAGACTATTTTACAAAAGAGCAAATTTAACTCAAGGAACAATGCAAAAATAAAGCATGCGTTATTGAAAGAATGAAATCAGTTATAGGTGGGAAAATACTGAGGAAATTCATTGTAACTATTTAGGATTTTTTAAAATTTTTATTTTAAGCCTATTATTTCAAATTTCAGGTAGTTTCTATGCCAAACATTTCTCCTTCTAATTGTTTTCATTTAATTTGATGAAAAGTTTAAACAATAGTGAAATGTTCATGGGTAAAGTGAGAAGTTCTTGTGTTTAATTAAGAGATGAGTGAAAGAAGTGCATTATAATTCTATGGCTAGACAATAACTCCACAGCAGTCTGTAGCCTCCCTGGCTTCCCACCCTTTGGCTGAATCCCAAAGTAAAACTTGAGGGAATTCCTCCCCCCATCTTTCTTTTAGGTTAGGATTCAGGGACTGTCAGAGAGACTATAGACAGATACAGGGATATATAACTAACATTGACAATGGAACAAACCCCAGTAACTAAAATATACCACTTTGCAACAATAAACCGACTCCAGATAAAATGAGGATTCTCTATCTTCTATTTGCAAATACAAAATCCATCTTCTTTTGCTGTTGATTCTTTATTTGGAAGGTGCAATCCCAGACAGTAAAAAGTGCTGTTTAATAGAGAGGTGTATGAAGCAAGTGAGGTGTGTACCAATGGTAGAGTGCCCCTTCTATTGGGCACCTTTAGCAGTGCAAGCTTTAAGAGTCCCATTAGGCCAAAACACATACACACACATTTGCCCTGTAGATCCAACCATTCTATGCCTAATGAGGTAAGCCTGTGAGGGCTAATCAGCAACATTTTCTCTCCCTTTGAAGCCAAAGAGGAAAGGAGGAGTTTGTTGGAGGCTTTATTTATGTATGTACATATCCATCATGTTGTTCCCTTTAGGGCAATTAAGTTTATGCAAACTATAGAAAAGAAGTAAGAAATGGAAAGCAAAGAAAATTAAATGTATGAGATAAGGAAAATAACATGTAACTGAACATAGTTTAGGTCACCACCATTCACTATTACTCCTACTGTACATACTTCTCTATCCCTGCAAACCCAAACCAGCTTTGCTTCTACTACACACATGTGCTGCTTCATATATTACTTGTTTTCTCTAAATTTCTTTAAACTTCTCAACTCTTTTTAAGGAACTTGTCACCTTTATTCTACCCTAAACAATAACAACAATCTACCAATCATGAGATGCCATCATACACACTAAACAAAATCACACACCCATTCCAAAAGCAAGCCACAACTGCATTTTAACATTTTTCCAATTACATCTTCAGTGTCACCAATTTTCAATATTCTTACAACGTATCTTACTTTCTTTACATCAATTTTTTTATAGACTCTACTATTTACAGTATTTTTAATCCCAGTCTTCTATTTATTTTCTTCTAGGAATCTCTGAAATATTCCTTTTCTTCCATGTCAGTTTCTTCCAAGATCCACTCTTGTTCCTATCTCATTAGAAACAAAACTCTCTGAAAACAAGATGGAACTGTACCACATTTGATGCTGGGGGAAGAGCTGGCAAAGAACTGAGGCCAAAAATCAGTCAGGAAAAAAAAATCCCCAGTGCATCCCCAAAGGAGAAGTAATGGGGGGTACCTTGGGATCTTGCCTATTCCTCCATTTTAAGACTCTCCCTCCTATTCACATGGCCCAGAGCTGAGCTATTGTGCCCTGCGTGCTTTCCCTTATTTGTTCTAAAGGGCTCTAAAGGGCATGGTTGGTGATGAAATGACATCACTGAGTAGGCGGGACTGCAATTTCAGGCTGTTTCTTATCTTTGGATTTGGAAGAGGAGGAGGGAAGTTGTAAACAAAACAATTGCTTCTGTAAGCTTCCCGGGAGCATCCTATTCAACCTAACAGTAGTTATCAACTTAGCAACCCTTCAACTTATCAATAAAGGAGGGAAAAATCAAGTTGCAGAAAATTGCAGATTTGCTGCTAAATGTATGTGGTGCAATCCTAGGGGATTCTGAGGCCACAATAACAGATCTTGGGAACAAGCATGCAGCGTGAAGCCACAGATTGTCCCTCCTAGTCTAAATGAAACGAGAGATGCACTATGTTGTATCAGAGTCCTCATCCAGATGAGAAGTATGTTTACTGCATGCAATTTTTTAAATGTCTATTGTAGTCTGGCCCCAATATGTTCACAGAAAGGAAACAACAGTAAGAAAGAGCAGTACGTTTCCTGAAGTTGTCCACCAGGGATAAGCTCTGACACTGCCTATCATTTTTCCCAGTACATGATATATTTTTCTTTACATTACAGTAATTCTTTGTAATATATACTCTTGTAGATGTGTATGCACATAAATCTCCTCTTAAATCTGCATCTCCCTTTGTCCCCTGCTTGGTGAAGAGTTTATGTAGATAGAAAGGCAAAGCAGAAGTTATCCAGACAACTATCTTCAGTTCAAACCTCAGCATTACAGAATTCTTCAAAGAACAGTGATTGCTCAAATATGTTAAGAGTTCTGCATTTAAAAAGGTACAGAATTGCAATGTTTAATTCATTTTAATGAATTGGTCGAACTTGTTAAGAATGCTGTGTATAAAATGCTATAGAACTACAAGTTTTAGCGTTAGCTATCGGAGGAACGACTTTTAAATCAGTGAGGTTGGGTGTCAATGGAGTTATAACACGAAACTGAAAAAAGCCAATGTTGTAATAATAAGTAATGGAAATATTTTAGTTAATTATCTATTTAATTTTTAACTGTATGCATTGAAGTCTGTGTCAGTTCCCAGCAAAGAAAAAAAGTATGTATTTCCTTCAGAGACTTATCCAACTAATATATAGACATATTATACAGCTCTTTTAAATAATAGCAATGAGGATGGTTTGACTAATGCACAGATCTGCAAGTTGAAGCCTGATTTGTAATTAATCTTGATAGATCATTCTGACTTCAACTAATTAGCTTAGATAATTCCTAAATTATCCAGATAACCTGCACATTTCCCATTCATTCAGTATATCCATTTCACATACTTTGTTGAAGCATCGCAGTGTGCTTTTATCTTTCACAGCACCATAAAAAAAAAAAAAGGAAAATAAAAGAGCTTTGAAGAGATTCATACCATAGGGCTATGCAAATCATGAATTGAGGGCGGTACTCCACAATATATTCCAGAATGCCTTCCTGGCATGAAAGAAGAATCACATCAGTTTAAGAAGGAGACAGAAAGGTGTAGGGAACAGAGGGTGATTTCTCCCTGTAAGATTGCCCACCCCTCCCCCATTAATCAAGCTCTACAGAGGGGATACATGGGCAATTTTACGGGGGAACATCCCCTCTGGATCCCATGATGCACCTTGTCTGGCATGTGGGTACAAAAGACTTTACCAGACAGAACCACAACTGTAACTCCTCACAGATTAGGTACTGCAGCAACCTGATGTGCAGGTCGAATTCTGCCTGGTGAAGCATGCAAGCAACATCTGCTTTACTGCTTTACAACCACATACAAACACTTGGGGACTAGCTATCTCAGGACCAGGTTTTGATAGAAGGTCCAGCTGTCTGTCAAAACTCACATCCTCTCTTAGGAAAAGTGACTGGCAGTTGTTTTTCCTGCTTGCAGGTGACAGCAGAGGAATCCACTAATCACTTTCCTTCCATTGTCTTGAGTTAAATCTGTGAGGATAAAAGTAAGGGCTCAGAACCAGAATAGGGCTCAATCATGAGAAGCACACAGAGAACGACAGCATACTCTTTGGCCACCTCATGGATTGGAGGAAAGCACACAAGATTGCCGTAAGGAAGAGCTTTTAGAATGGAACACCAGCCCCACTGCCAGGCAATAGAACATGTACTTATAATTTAATTATTTATTATTTATTATAAAAGAAGGTCAAGGCAGCTTACATACTGTATGACTCCCACCTCACATTTTTATCATCTAAACACTGCTTCAGCTCTGTTTAGCTTCTTGCCTCTGTATACAACACGTGAGCCAAGTTGCAAGGAGCTAAAAAAAAAAATTATATTTTCATATATATTCACTTTTCCCCTCACCTCTCCACTCCATCAGTAGGGCTAATACCATCAACAGTATCCCCTGCTTTTCATCTTAAATACAATTTATAATTCAGTGACCTTCCAAAGAAAATGTATGTATAATTCTCTATACCGTACGTGTGCTCTTCTTAGAAAAAAAACCTGTAAGCATAATATTTCAATATCTGAATATGATTCATAAAATGCATACAATATGTAAATATCATCCATTTTAAATCCCACTGATTTTAGGGAAAGAGTTAAGCGTGTATTTAACAATGCACTCCTACATAGATTTATTTAAAAATAAGTTCCATCCCTATTTAGTATGTTTAGGATTTCAGCCAAATGTTCCTATTTCTTTTTTTTAAATAAGGTTCAAAACTATTTGATTAGATGATGCTAGGGAATTAAAGATGATGATAAGCCATAAGTATATAAGTATACATATATAAGTATGTATAGGGTTTGCTTTATAGCTTGGCTTTTTAATCAATTGATCAATTTTAATTTATTAATGTGGTATTTATTTTTAATTGTTTGTGGGTTTCGTTTTAATTGTGAACCGCCCAGAGTCACCCACTGGGGGAGATGGACGGCATACAAATTTAATAAATAAATAAATACAGTGGTACCTCGGGTTACGAACTTAATTCGTTCCGTGACTCTGGCTGCAGCCCGAATTGGTCGCAACCCAAAGCAAATTTCCCCATAAGGTTCAATGTAATTACCGTTAATCCGTTCTGGCGTGGAGGACAGGGAGGTGGCTATTGCTTGGAGGGAGAGTCCCCCTCCCTACGACCACGTGTCAGGGGTGGAAAATCGCCGCAGACCACATGTCAGGGGTGGGAAAATGGCCGCGGACCACATGTCAGGGGCGTAAAATGGCTGCAGACCACATGTCAGGGGCGGAAAAATGGCCGCGGACCGTGTCACGGGAGGGAAAATGGCCGCGGACCGTGTCACAGGAGGGAAAATGGCCGCGTATCCTGTTCGTACCCCGAGGCAGAACCGAGGCAAAATTTTGCAGCCGGAGCTGGTCGTAACCCGAAAAGTTCATTAACAGAAGCGTTCGTAACCCGAGGTTCCACTGTAGATAAGTCTTTCTTAATTTAAAAACTTAAGTCCGAGGGCCATCAGGTCTAGCATTCTGTGCCACACAGTGTCCCACCGTACGCATTCAAGAGCAACAAGCCGGATATCACCTCAGTATTTCCACTTTGCTCCCCGACAGCTGCCTGCTAGACTCTACAGCATTCCTCAGCAGTAGCTGTTGATAGCCCCATCTTCCCTTCCCTGTGCATTTCTTTTCTTTCTTATTGTTTAAGCAAAGCCCAGCTAATTTCTGAGGTTAAGAAAATCTTTTGGGTCTCTGAGGTTTGTAATCAGTAACTCTGGATGTTGTGAATAGCATACTTAATGCCATCTACTTAATTACTGCTGTGGTGATAAGGTTGTTGGGATCCAGAAAGCTTCATTAAATTTTAAGCCCTAGCTGCTCATAAACAAATGTTTCTGCTTGTGCAGATTGGTATCACTGAATGGAATAAAACAGAGTCTGGGGCATTCAAAGGATGCTGATAAATTTAAGGTGATTTCAGTCTGACTGTTTACGGAATTATTTTTAATAAATTACTGTGATGGGCTATCGTCATCGGCTTCCTAAGGCATACCATGACAAGTCAGACTATCTAAAGGACTCCTTTGCTTTGGGAGCCATTTTAATTTGTTTAATAACAAAAAACAACAACTGCAAGTTAATTAAAAGAGAAAACAAACAGCGTCAAATTTCTCAACGTTTTCATGTGATTATTAGCAAACCCAGCAGGACCCCTGTCATCTTTTAGAAAAGGCAGGTACAGAGTTGTAAGAGACTGTTGAGCAATGTGAAATATGATAGCAATTTTTGAGGTTTCAAACAAGGTTGAAAAGTTTTAAAGTCTATCTTTCAATACATCATAACAGCCCAATGAACAAACGTTTTCTCTCTTATCTGAAAAAGTCTTATACATACATACATACATACATACATACATACATACATACAGTACATGAGTAATTGGTCATATTGCAAAATCCATCTCCTGCAGAAATTATAGGAGTTAGAACTTAAATGCTTAAGTCAGGTGGACTTGCCCTTTCCTCAGTGGGCTTAAGTGTACCAATTACTGTTTTCCATGTCACTTAATCCCTAATATTTTTAATAGTTTATGACCAGTCTTTCTGAAGGACCACCTTTGCAGTATGTTCCCACCCAATTCTTGAGATCACCACTAAGAACTTTTCTCGGGGTGCCATCCCCTATCATAGTATGAGAGACTTCTCTTTAGAATCCTTTTCCTCAGCAGGCACCTTCTCTTCTACAGAAGCCATAATTTGGGCATGGGCCAGAAGTTCTAATGGTTGGTGCATCCACTACCCTAGCTATTGACCAGCAAAGTATGACTACCAGTCAGAGGCATGGTTGCAACAGAGAAGCTTTCCCAAGACAACCCAAATTGATGATGGTTTGCCCAACTCCAACAAACCTGAAACTGGGCTGATTGCATCAGATCTGAAGTGATCCAGCCAATATAATAATTTGTGTGTGTGTGTGTGTGTGCATGTGTGTGCACCTTTGAGTCAGTCTAGACATGTCCCTCCCCTTCATGGATCACTGCCTTGTCGTGGCGAAGGGGCTTGCGTAACTCAGTGAAGCCATGAGCTATACTGTGCAGGGCCACCCAAGACGGACAGGTCATGACAGAGAGTTCTGACAAAATGTGGTCCACTGGAGAAGGAAATGGCAACCCACTCCAGTATCCTTGCCAAGAAAACCCCATGGACAATGTTAAAAGGCTAAAAGATATGACGCTGGAAGATGAGCCCCTCAGGTCGGAAGGTGTCCAATATGCTACTGGGGAAGAGCGGAGGGCATTTCCAAGTAGCTCCAGAAAGAGTGAAGCGGCTGGGCCAAAGCCGAAAGGACGTTCAGCTGTGGATGTATCTGGAAGCGAAAAGAAGGTCCGATGCTGTAAAGAACAATATTGTATAGGTACCTGGAATGTAAGATCTATGAACCAAGGCAAGCTGGATGTGGTCAAACATGAAATGACAAGATTGAACGTCGACATCTTGGGAATCAGCGAACTGAAATGGACGGGAATGGGTGAATTTAATTCGGGTGACCATTATATCTACTACTGTGGGCAAGAAACCCTTAGAAGAAATGGAGTTGCACTCATAGTCAATAAGAGAGTGGGAAAGGCAGTAATGGGGTACAACCTCAAAAACGACAGAATGATCTCAGTGCGTATCCAAGGCAAACCATTCAATATCACAGTCATCCAAGTCTATGCCCCAACCACTGATGCTGAAGAAGCTGAAGTTGACCGCTTCTATGAAGACCTACAACACCTTCTAGAACTAGCACCAAAAAGATGTCCTTTTCATCATAGGGGATTGGAATGCTAAAGTAGGAAGTCAAGGAGTAATCGGAATATCAGGCAAGTTTGGCCTTGGAGTACAAAATGAAGCAGGGCAAAGGCTAATAGAGTTCTGTCAAGAGAACAAGCTAGTCATAGCAAACACTCTTTTCCAACAACACAAGAGACGACTCTACACATGGACATCACCAGATGGTCAATACCGAAACCAGATTGATTATATACTTTGCAGCCAAAGATGGAGAAGCTCTATACAGACAGCAAAAACAAGACCAGGAGCTGACTGTGGCTCAGATCATGAGCTTCTTACTGCAAAATTTAGGCTTAAATTGAAGAATGTAGGGAAAACCACTAGACCACTCAGGTATGACTTAGATCATATTCCTGGTGAGTACACAGTGAAGGTGATGAATAGATTTAGAGGATTAGATTTGGTAGACAGAGTGCCTGAAGAACTATGGACGGAGGTCCGTAACATTGTACAGGAGACAGCAACTAAAACCATCCCAAAGAAAAAGAAATGCAAGAAAGCAAAATGGCTGTCTGATGAGGCTTTACAAATAGCTGTGGAAAGAAGGAATGCGAAAAGCAAGGGTGAAAGGGAAAGATATAAGCAACTGAATGCAGATTTCCAGAGAATAGCAAGGAGAGATAAGAAGGCTTTCTTAAATGAACAATGCAAAGAAATTGAGGAAAACAATAGAATGGGGAAGACTAGAGATCTCTACAAGAAAATTGGAGATATGAAAGGAACGTTTAGTGCAAAGATGGGCATGATAAAGGACAAAAAAGGCAGGGACCTAACAGAAGCAGAAGAGATTAAGAAGAGGTGGCAAGAATACACAGAAGAACTATACAAGAAAGATCTTAATGTCCCTGATGTCCACGCTGGTGTGATCACTGACCTTGAGCCAGACATCCTAGAGAGTGAAGTCAAGTGGGCCTTAGGAAGCATTGCTAACAACAAAGCTAGTGGAGATGACAGTATTCCAGCTGAGTTATTTAAAATACTAAAAGATGATGGTGTTAAAGTGCTGCACTCAATATGCCAGCAAGTTTGGAAAACGCAACAGTGGCCACGGGATTGGAAAAGGTCAGTTTACGTTCCAATTCCAAAGAAGGGCAACGCCAAAGAATGCTCAAACTATCGCACAATTGCACTGATTTCACATGCTAGCAAGGTTATGCTCAAAATCCTACAAGCTAGGCTTCAGCAATACATGAACCGAGAACTACCGGATGTACAAGCTGGGTTTCGAAGAGGCAGAGGAACTAGAGATCAAATCGCCAACATTCGCTGGATCATGGAGAAAGCACGAGAGTTCCAGAAAAATATCTACTTCTGCTTCATTGACTATGCAAAAGCCTTTGATTGTGTGGATCACAACAAACTGTGGCAAATTCTTAAAGAGATGGGAGTACCAGACCACCTTACCTGTCTCCTGAGAAATCTGTATGCGGGCCAAGAAGCAACAGTTAGAACCGGTCATGGAACAACCGATTGGTTCAAAATAGGGAAAGGTGTACGACAAGGCTGTATACTGTCACCCTGCTTATTTAACCTATATGCAGAGTACATCATGAGAAATGCCAGGCTGGAAGAATCACAAGCCGGAATCAAGATTGCAGGGAGAATCATCAACAACCTCAGATATGCAGACGATACCACCCTAATGGCAGAAAGTGAAGAAGAACTAAATAGCCTCTTGATGAGGGTGAAAGAGGAGAATGCGAAAGCTGGCTTGAAACTCAACATTAAAAAAACTAAGATCATGGCATCTGGACCCATCAATTCCTGGCAAATAGAAGGGGTAGAAATGGAAGCAGTAACAGACTTCATTTATTTGGGCTCCAAGATCACCGCAGACGGAGACTGCAGCCATGAAATTAAAAGACGCTTGCTCCTTGGGAGGAAAGCTATGGCAAGCCTAGATAGCATATTAAAAAGCAGAGACGTCACCTTGCCGACAAAGATCCGCATAGTCAAAGCTATGGTTTTTCCAGTAGTAATGTATGGCTGTGAGAGCTGGACCATAAAAAAGGCCGAGCGCCGAAAAATTGATGCCTTTGAACTGTGGTGCTGGAGAAGACTCTTGAGAGTCCCCTGGACTGCTAGGAGGTCAAACCAGTCAATCTTAAAGGAAATCAACCCTGATTGCTCATTGGAAGGATCGATAATGAAGCTCAAGCTCAGATATTTTGGTCACCTAATGCGAAGAGAGATCTCTTTGGAGAAGACCCTGATGCTGGGAAAGATTGAAGGCAAAAGGAGAAGAGGACGGCAGAGGATGAGGTGGTTAGATAGCATCACTGAAACAATGAGCATGAAACTGAGCAAACTCAGGGAGGCAGTGAAGGACAGGAAGGCCTGGCGCAATATGGTTCATGGGGTCACGAAGAGTCGGACACGACTTAACGACTAAACAACAACAAAGACATGTCCCTGCAGTTTTCTTGGCAAGATTTCAGAAGTAGTTTGTCACTGCTTCCTTCCTAGGGCTAAGAGAATGACTGGCCCAGCTGGCTTCATGCCCAAGGCAGGACTACAAACAGTCTCCTGGTTTCTATCCTGCTGCCTTAACCACTACACCACATTGGCTCTGTATGACAAATGTTAGTTTGTGAATTTTCATCTGGCTTCTTCATGATCATTAATCTGTACTAATTTCAGTGGGACTTATATGTCCCTTTTTACAAGACAGCATTAATGCATAGTGAGGAGAACAGTGGGAAAGAGTATTATTTCCATGAGAAAGAAGGAATTCATATTCATTTCAGTAAAATTGCTAAAAGCTCTGGATTTGGAAAAACCAGGGTATATCATTATGAACACGAAACCTTTAACACTAATATATTTTATAGGATGTTTTATAATGAGATGAGAATTACTCTGACAGCAGCTAGTAATCATAGCATAAATATGAATAAAACATTTATATAACAGCACATTAATTTAAGTGCTACCAATCAGCTTTTAAAAGCTATTTTATGAATATTAATGATTTTTTTAAAAGCAGAAAAGTTTCTCACAAACTCATCAAAACTGAGTGTTGCATGTAATAGAAATAAAATAGAATTAGATATGCAATTACCAATTACCATACTAAATAGATATAGTTTAAGAATGTGTATAGTTTAAGAGTGTTCTAATTTCTATGTCTACTTATTAGGGTTGTTCAAGAACTATTAATATACTTTGCAGCTAGATCTTTGGTTTTGGAGGAAGACTGTTGTGCTATATCTTGAGTCCAAGCATGACTATGAAAAAGCATTTCACCACCTTCTCTCAGCTCATAACTTTGAAAAGGGAGAGCTGTTTGAATTGGGTAGTAGTCAGACCAGGGCTTTTCAAACTGTGAATAGCAACCCCTGGGGAGTAGGGGTGGGTCACAATTTGTTCTGAAAGATGGTTTAACTCATGTGTCCAGCCAACTCTCAAAAACATTTGCCAGTCACAACAGCTCTCTTTGCAGTCAGTACATCTGGGGAAGTGTATGCGTTTTTTATCCATAATCTTACATTTCTAGCCTTTCAAAATGGAAAAGGTTTTCTTGTATGGTAAGAGATGATGATCAATCTATCCCTGGTGCTGAGGAAAGTAAGCCAAGAAAGTATGATGAGTTACATATTTTTAATACGTGTTACATTTATTTCTTGCTCAACCCTAACCTCAATGAAATCTGAATTTAATTCCTGCAGGGATTGCATACATTCTTTTATCATTTTAGGGCTTTACAGTCTGCAAGACTGAGAACCTCTTTGTTAGATTATCAAGAAAGTACGACATTTTACATTTTGTAGAAAATGATGAAGGATTTTCAAATTCTGTGGTTTTTTTAAGTATAGCATTCTACAGCATTCTCAAAATTCCCTTTGCTTGTCAAATTTGAATGAGCTTCAGTCCTACTTTCCTTGCTCTGTTAGAAATATATCGCCTAATATATTAATATTTACACAACTACTAGGTTATTCTCTTTCAATAAAATAAATTCTAGGAATATAATATGAAAGGAAGAAAAAAGGAAAGGAGAGGAATGGAATGGAATGGAATGGAAAGTTGGATAAACTAGATAAAGGAGGAAAAAATGAGAATGGGAATAAGGATAAGAACTGCAAAAGAACTGCAAAAACCCTTGTTCTTGTTCACAAGAGAGACATATAACAAACCAATCAAATAACATAACCAAAATTCAGCAGCAATTTGGGATAGCACTTTTTTTTGCATATAAGGGTAAAACAAAGCACTATGCCTTTATAATGTTTACCGCACCCATTTTGCCCCTCTGACTTCTAGTCTACCCACACCTCAGCTCCCAAATGCTAATAATTTTGTATCTTGATTTCAGAAAGACATTCAATAGCATCTCTCATGAGATTCTAGTAAAGATGGAAAAATGGAGGCTGCATTATGCTATCATCAGATGGCTACAATGTTGGTTGAACAATTGTGATTGATTGATTACATGCCATCAACTCATTGTCAATTTTTAGTGACCACATAGATAGATTTTCTCCATGATGATCTGTCTCTATCCTGGTCCTTCAGATCTTCCAACAGGGCACCCATCACCATTGTAACTGAGTCCATCCACCACTGAGACCATTTACTCTCTTCTCTTTCCTTCTACCTTTCCCAGCAGTAGAACCTTTTCCAGAGAGCTGGGTCTTCAGATAATATGTCCAAATAGGATAATTTGAGCCTGGTCATTTTTGCCTCAAGTGAGAACTCTGGGTTGATTTGTTCAATGATCCGTTGGTTTGTTTTCTTGGCTGTCCATGGTATTCTCAGAAGTCTTCTCCAATGAACAATTGTACCCAATTAATATGTGTCACTAGCTCTATATCAAACTGGAAGAAAGCCTTGAGTACTGAACCACAAGGCTCCATTTTAGGCCCTGCACTGTTCAATATATTTATAAATGAGTCAAAGGAGGGGTTAAAAACTATGTTATTCACATTTGCAGATGACACAACTAGGGGGAAAATAGCAGGGAAAGCAGACACTTAAGTGACAATATAAAGATTCAAGAGGATCTTGACAACAATGGGCAAAAATCAGAAAGATGAATATCAACACAGACAAATGCAAATTCCTACATTTGGGCAGTTGGAATGAAAGGAATGACTACAGAATGAGGGGTGGAGGGACCATATTAAGTGATAGCACATACAAGCTGACATGAACCAACAGTGTGATGCAGCTGCAAAGAAAGCAATCCTAGACTGAATGAAGAGAAATATAGTGTCAAGATGAAACAACTATTCCTAGCTATTCTGCATTGCTCACACTACATCTAGAATATTGCATCCTGTTCTGGGCACTGTATTCTAGGAAGGAAATTGATAGACTTGAGTGGGTCCCAAGGAGGGTAACCACACCCAGAAGGAAAAACCTATGGTGGAACAGTTGGAGATGCTGGGCATGTTTAACCAAGAGAAGAAAAGACTGTGGAGAGACATAAACACTACCTGAAGTATCTGAAGACTGTTATGTAGAAGATGCAGCAAAATTGTTCAGAGTTGATTGAGAAGACTGGACAAGAAATAATGGGCTTGAATTATAAGGAAGCAGATTTCATTTGGACATCAGATAATACATCACAATAGGAATATTTGAAAAATGAAATGCCTCAAGAGAGGGTGAACTTTCCTTCCCTGGAGCTGTTTAAACAGAGGCTAATCGGTCATAGGTTAGGTGTTTTCTAGTAGTAGATAGATCTGTGTTTTTCACCCTCAGCAACTTTAAGATGTGTGGACTTCCAGCTGGGGAACTCTGGGAGTTGAAGTCCACACTTCTTAAAGTAGCTAAGGTGGAGAAACACTGAGATAGATCGCCTACAGGAGTCTGGAGGCTAGATGATTTCCAAAGTCTCTTCCAACCTTTATATTCTACAACATTATGTAAGTCACCTCAGACAGCAGGAACTAGTTAACCTTGTCTGATCTTGAAAAAGCTATGCGGGATGAGATCTGCCTGTCACTTGGATGATACTCGGAAGTTTTTAAAAACATCCTGGAAAATGACAGTGACAAACCATTTCTATATTATTGCCAAGAAGACAAGCTAGACGTGTCCATGTAGTCACTAGGATTTAAGGGAAATTTTACTTAACCTGAATAAAAAAGATATAATAAAGAACAAAAACAAGTACATTTAAAACTGTAAATTGTTCTTTATTTGATATATATACTAGTCTGAAAATGGGGGGGGGGGTTACATATTGGCTTTATCCACGTGATATAAATTTTGCTTCATGGCATAAAATTAGAAGTTATCATGAGATTCCAAAGGAGCTGGACCTGACCCTTTCCTGCTGCTGGTACAATCGCATTGCTCTCGATGCGCAGAAGAGCAATCAGCTTACTCTCTTGAAATCTCTTTCCCTCCCATCTCTCTGCTCGGTGAGGCAGAAGATTGGAGAAGAGATTTCAAGAGAGTACAGTAAGCTGTTTGTATAGTGCACCCACAGCTCCCAGCCCCAGGCTCTCAGCACAGTCACATTATTTTCAATGTGTAGAAGAGCAAACAGCTTACTTTCTTACAATCCCTCTCTCCAATCTCTCTGCTCTGCGAGGGGGGAAAGAAAGAAAAAAACAACAGGTCAGGCACAGGACAACACGTACTGTAATGGTTATTCCATGACTGAGAGATGCTACAAAGGTCATAAAGAGTCGTAAATGGGCCGTAAAGTTATTTTTTCAACACCATCGCAACTTTGAATGGTTATTGAACCGACGATTGGTAAGTGAGGACTATCTGTACTCCCATAGTCCATACTTTCAGGAACAATCAATGCCTTTTGGTTCAATCAAATCTTCTTATATCTAATGCAATGAATTTGACTCACTGAGCGATATGGCACACAGATAAAAATACAAATAAAGGTTGCAAACTACATAAGGGAATGGTAGCAAATATAAAACAATTAAGTGTTGAAATTATTTAACAACTGAATACTGAGGTCAAGCATAGCCAGAAATAACTCTAAACTGAAATCCCACTGTATCATAACACTAACTGTTGTTTAAAATCCATTTGTTAGTATTTTCTTAAAGTATTTCCAGCCATGCTGCAGGTCCCCACTGCTGTTCTACATTTCTCTTTCTCATCACAAGATGCCAGAGGGAGGGCAGGAAGCATTTATTCCCTCTTTCCCTGACAATGTATCCACACAAACTGATCTGACTTCAGAAGTCATCCTTAGCCAATCTGGCTATGAGGTGCCAACCTAAAAATGTCTCAGAGTGAATTCAGTCCCTACAATATAAATTCAAGAGCAGAATACGAGTGAAGTCATACTGGCAGGGAAAGATTGCATTATAGTCCAGCACACTGAAGGGTATATTCCAGGGTAGTCTTCCCTATCTAGAGTTCTCCAGATGTGTTGGTACTGCAACTCCCAGAATTCTTAACCAGCAAGGTTGCTAGGCACAGTGAATAGGAATTCTGGTACAAGTAAATCTGGGAGACAATATGTTGGAGAAAGCACTATGCTGGGAAAGACATTAGAGCAGTGTTTTTCAAACTTGGCAACTTTAAGATCTATGGACTTCAACTCCCAGAATTCTGGCTGAGGAATTCTGAGAGTTGAAGTCCACACATCTTAAAGTTGCCAAGTTTGAAAAACACTGCTCTACAGTCATAGTGTGGGAAGGGAAAAAACAATGCATAGCAAGGTAAAGGGTTGCTACTGTGGGGATTACCAGATCCAGGTTGCAGAAATCTGGATGAGCACTAGATCACAGCACACTTTGTTTATTACCAACCACTGGTCATCTGGCTTTTTACCACCCATTTCTGGTAGCCCTAATTGTTGCTAGCAAAGAAACAGGGCCCTCAACCAATTCTATTCCTCAAATGCCAAATTGCTTCAGGATGCCTGCAAACAGGATGGCAAAGTTATGGGAGCCATTTCAGCCCACCTCTACTATCTAATATGATAAAAATTTGACTTGATCACTGTTTACAGTGGCTTAGCTGTCTCACAAATCTGCTTTCATCAAGCTTGTGCCATTTGAGCTGAGCTTGATGAGTCTCCCCTTGATTATAATGAACACTGAAGTTTTGGGGCATAGGTTCAGTCTGGCAGTGATTTTCCTTGGCTCTGTTCCATGGATGCAATAATCATGCACCAACTTGAATGTGACTCAGCAGCAGGTAAGGAATGTAATGTCTTAAGAGTGCACTAATTAGCTTCAATTAGGATTTGATAGACTTGCTCAGGAGTTCTCCCTAGTTTAAAATAAGAAAATGTTGCTCCCTTGTACATACTTTGCTGCAGCAAACCATAAATGTTTTTGCAAAGAGACTTTTGGTAACCTTAAATGAACCAAAAGACAAGTCAAAATTAATTTGTTCAGGAGCTATAACTATGGTGAACAATTTGTTGACCCCTCCCCATGCATTCTCCTCTTTCTCCCATACGTTCAGGAAAGAATATAGAGTAATTAGATTAAAGATCTCTATTCTAATACAGAGTAATTACGTTAAAGATCTAATTGATTAAAGGTCTCCTAGTGAATATTGCTGAAGTAATGTGAGAACTTCCACGTTTATTATTGTTGGAGGTCCAAATCAAATGGCACTAATTCTTCAGCATCCCACTGATCACAAGAGGACAGTAGGGTTCAGATACAGAGTTAAGGATTGACTCTAAGTCCCCTCTTTTCTCTGAGGTCAATTCCCAAGGACACCTGCACAGAGCATATACTCTTTTGATTCTCCTCCTAGTAGAATGTAATTAGCTCAGTTTTAGACTTTGCCTATCTCCGTTTCCTATAAATAAATCTCCTTTCTGTTATTGTTATATGTCCTACTTTACTAATCCTCACTCAAATCACATTATTGCTGTCAAGGAGTGATTGCGCACACTTCACCTTCCAGAGATTATAGATGGTCCTTGATTCTTGAGAAAGAGGTTCAATCCACAATGGATCCAGCAGTGAATATATCCAATGGACATTGGAAACAGCTGTTACTGGGCAGCTACTGAGCTAGCTCAAATCATGGAATAAAATCCCACTTTGAATGTGAACAGACTGTCTTCCAGTTTGTAACCCTCCATATGTATTAAACTACAATTCCCAGTACCCTCAGTCAGCACTGCCAAGAGAGAACTGTTTGCATAGAATAGAAGACCACCAGTTACAGTTTTTATACAAGTTTAACATATTATTTTTCAAATCTTAAGACTTGGTTTAAAACATCTTCAAACTTTATAGACCTTCATCTCTAATGATTTTATTTAATTTTATACTTCAACAAACGTTAATGCCAAGAGGCACATAAGCAAATCTAAGTAGCCACACACATTACATATTCCCTTTTTTTCTCCCAGAAAATATCTGTCTTACTTGTATTGGCTTAGCAAATGGCTAAGAATAGAATGCAGCATTATGCACAATGACATTTATCCAATCTTTTATAAATTATGTGGTTTCGCTAAACAGACCTATTCCCTTCTTTTCTCCCAGAAAATCTCTATCTTACTTGTATTGGCTTAGCAAATGGCTGAGAATAAAATGCAGCATTATGCACAATGAAATTTATCCAATCTTTTATAAATTATGTGGTTTCACTAAACAGACAGAATGAAGAGATGTCTATGAATACAATATTATATCAATGCCAAGAAAGAAAAAGAAAGAGTCTTGGTTGTTCCAAATAATGAGTGAAGGGCCAAACTCTAATGTTTTAGTATAGGGATGGGGAATCTGTGGCTCTCCAGAGAATGTTGAATACAAATGCCTGGTGACCCCACAACCAGCATGGTCAAGGGTATTTCAGCATTATCTAGATATCCACATGTTTTCCACTTTTCTTTTAAGCTTCTGTCAAAAGGAGGCTAAAAAAGAACAAAGGGATACCATGCAGGGCATCCTTACATATGACTATTTTAAAATAAGTCCCATTGCTTTATTTATTCTCTGACAACTGATGTACCAAGCAATGGCAACATGATATATCTAAATTTGTACATCAAGGGAAGAAACCCACAAGTTAAATACAAAGTGTTACAAGATGCAAAGGGAAGAGGAGGACTGGGTTTTTGTTGTTGTTCAGTCATTAGCTCGTGTCCGACTCCTTGTGACCCCATGAACCATATCGCACCAGGCCTTCCTGTCCTTGGATTGGGTTTACTGGATTTGAAATTGTATTTTGCAGCTTTTTGTTTGGTTTGGATGAAAGAATGGGGGTTGCTGAGAAACAAAAGACATTTAGAGTTAGAAGAGTATAACCTGAGGTTTAGATGGCATGTGTGATGGAATGGTTTGATGAAGGCCGCGCTCGGGGAGATAAGCATTTCCTTAGCCCCCAGCAGGAGCGTGGGAAGGTTAAGAAGATGAGACTGGCACCACCCTAAGGAATTCACTGTGTTTTGGCTGGCTGGCTTGGGAAGTGTAGATTCAGTCTGGAGAGATTCTGTCTTGGAGGTGGAAGCTAATAAATGCAACAGAACTGTATCTGTACTGTCTTGTGGAGTTCTTTGGGCTGAATCTGACACATGGATATTCATGGTACGATAAAGATAAAGTTAATGTGGATTTTAAAAACCACTTTATTAGACATGCCGTATTGAGAATATGGAATAAATATAACCCCAAGCTGTGCCTGAAAACATCTTTACAGATCGCAGCACAAGAAGTGTTTACAGAAAAGAAACAACAGGCAAAGATAAATGGTTAACATACCAGGAATTATTGGAGAAACACCAAGAGGAATATAAAATTAAATCAAGAGAGCAACTGATGGTAGAAGGATATAGTTGTCAATGGTTTTCCCATTTACAGTCATCAGAAAGATTTAAAATGGATAACAAGACTTATAGTATGGAGCAAAGAAAGACAAAATTTGAGGTGCAATTGTGTACCAATGTTGAACATGTAATTGCTAAAATGTATAAACTTTTGTTGAAATTTGAAATGGAAGAAGAACAGAATTTATGATAAACTGGGCTAAGAATTTTGGTTATAATACACAGATGGATCAATGGGAAAATATGTGGTCAAAAGGGTTGAAATTTACATTGTGTTATGATCTTAGAGAGAATTTTTATAAAATGATGCATTGTGGGTACATGACACTAGAAAAATTGTCTAGAATGTATAAAGGCATTTCAGATGTATGTTGGAAATGTGAACAACATGAAGGGACAGTCTATCATGCTTGGTGGACATGTAAAAAAACTAAAAAAAAATGGATTCAAATACGCACATTAAAACAGAGGATTTTAAAGATTAATATTCAGTTGAAGCCAGAGCTTTTCCTTTTAGGATTGATGGATACAGTTAGAAAAGATTCATGGGAGATTATTTCAATATACCTGGGTGAGATTATTATATGCACAAAATGAAAAGATTTTGGAGGAATGGCTGGTGAAATTGACAGAATTTGCTGAGATGGCCAAACTGACGTCTTTGACGTCCTTATGGATTTTTTGAGTAAAAAAGAAAATGATTTTGTGACTTATGGTTTTGATGCTTTGCAAGTAAAGGTTATAGAAAGAAGGGAATTATGATGTAATCTTAGAGAGAGAGGTTTGTTTAAAATTGCATATATAACTGCTGAGAGGAAGGTTGGAAGCCATTTCTTTATATTTCTTTTCATGTTTTCTGTTCTTTTCTTTTTTCTGTTTTCTATTTCCTTTTTTCTTCTTTGTTTCTTCTTTTCCTTTCTTTCCTTTTTTTCTCTTTCACATTTACTATATCATTTTCTTTGAATGTACTTCTTACTACATATGTAAAACCTTTTAATAAAAACTATTTTTAAAAAATGTTTATTCTCAAGTAGATTTGTATGGGACTGCATCAAATTACACATTAAAAGGCTCCAACATTTGATCAATTAATCATTTTACTTTCTCCCTTAAAAACACCTTTTTAAATGTAGCTCATGTCCTTCATGGGCCCACTTTGGGGTTCAGGTGGAGCCACATGATAGGTTTCTTGGAAATAGTATTTCTTTAATTTTTTTTCCCCTTGATTTGAGGGTTTGAGAAAATAGTTACCAAATGGTACAAATTTAGGGTTTAAAGATTAACTTCATGTAAAATTAAACTCCAGAATTAAATTATCAGTAAAAGTATTTGTTTACTTTTTAAATTGTAAACTTTTTTCATCATTTCGACTGTCATAGTTGATTGCAAAATGGATTGTTCTTTGTGTCTGTTTTAAACTCATATAAAATCTAAATGAATTTGTAATCAGTTTTTCTTCAATTGACTACTGGTGGCAAAAAATAAGCAAGAGAACATACCATCCTCTATGCCAAAATTGTCATGCCGTTCTTCTGAAGCTTTTCTAAACACCTTGGCTGGCCATTGCACACCACAATAATTATTTTATATACCCATTTTTAATTATTTACTTTTTCTCTGGCTGCATCCACTTTAGAAGAATGAGTCTTGACATGCTACACAAGACTAGATGTTACCTTTGAATAATCAAGCTGTAACAATATTAATAAACAATTGGCCCAGGTGTTTCATTGTTTAATTATATTTCATTTATTTGTTGCTTTTTTATAAAGTTTGCTATCTTTTATTGTGTTAGTAACTTTGTACATAGAGAACTCTAGTTAGTGAGCAGTTTAAACATTTAATGGATGGATGGTATTCCTATTTTCACTAATTATTGGCTCTGGGCCATCCATTAAGAGCTCAAAAAATCAAGATGGTGGTCATGATCATGTGATCCAACCCCTCATCCCACCCAAAGAAAATATAGCTACCATCCTGACCTTTATGACCACCCTTGCAGATGACCCAGTTGGCACTCAGCAAGTCCTGTCTTCATCTCAGCATCTCTTTGTCTCCCATAATGCTTTAAAGAGCAAGTAAGCCAATCAGATGCTATACCCAATGTAAGTGTGACTTTGAGTGCTGATCAGGCATTTATCTATATTAGTCATTTTTTTTAATGACCAAAGCACCATAAAGCAGCTGTTCGGTTCACAAAGGTGTGGAGCTGATAGTGAACGGCTAGCAAAGCTTATTCACATGAATCTGTATGTATATCCTAGAATACTTCTCACAAGCTTGTGTATTATGTTAGGAATGTGGAGTCTCCTCTGCTGACCCTTGGGAAGGCTTTTTCAGGGAGGATTTTCAGAAGGTAAAAATTTAAAAATATAATTGTCTCTCTGAAAATGTATATACATTTGCACAGCTGAAAAATTTAAACTGCTGAATTTAAAAATGTCAATTCTGTTTATGTATCGCTCTCTCTAAAATATATATACAATACATGCACTGATCAGAAATTTCAACTGTCAGTGGGAAACGTTTGATGGGTGATAAATGCTGAATCTCGACATCATCCTTCAACTTTTAAAATAGCATTTTTGTCCCTGTGTTCTTGAAATGTATTGAAATCAGTAACACTAGGAGCTATATGCTGACTTAATTTTACATCTGGACTATCAGTGATTTCAGTCAATGTTGACTTCTCTTTATATTTTTTTTCCCTCCTCTGTTTTGTCTATTTACTTTTTCACAGGCTATAGAGCACTGCCAGCCTGCATATCTATTTAATTTTTTTGCCCTCTTCACCTCTCTAATCTTTCCTTATGCTTTAATCACTTCTGGGCCTATTCCTTTTACACTTTCACGATCTCCCTGAGGAAAACTTCAGGGGTCCAAAATGCAGCAGTTGGATTACGTTCCTTCTCTTGGCAAAAGGATCCAAGCACCTTTATCTTCAAAACATTTTGGCTGGCTTTCTTTATCTCCAGGGATAATTCAGATTTGCTTTGCTGCCTTTCAAAGTTTCCATGAATGTACCCTTCATCTTTGAATTATTAAGCTCACTTAGATTGTTTGTTCCTGACCTCTGTAAACACTTTGAATGTCCCTTCCATTTTGAACTGCAAGAAAGCTGCAATTAGTCTTACTGTTAATATAATTCTGCATTGGTCCCTCCTAGGCAGAAACTGCAGTATTTTTATGAAATCAGTTATTTGCCTTTGTGAATCTTGCACAAGAAGACTTAGTGGAAATGCTGCTTCTTGGAAAGATGCCAATCAATCAATTTAACCCCCTATGTAAAAGCAAGAAATATTTCCTATCATTATGTCTCCAAACATGTCAGTGGCTGGCATTACACACAAAGGAAATGGGTCAGCTCTTCCTTATTCCCAAGAATTGTTTTGTCAGCAGATGTCAGGAATAAGACTGCACTTTTAAACGATTCGGTTAAAAAATCCAAGTGAAATTTCACATTTGTCTGAAAACAACATTTAAACCATAATTATTGTATATTATTAATTGTTCCATTAAATTGCTTCAGTTACTTTGGTAATAGTAAAAATGGTGAGAAATTTGTATTCTCTCTCTCTCTCTCTCTCTCTCCTCTGTTAACCTGATAAATAGTTCAACCATATCTGGACACTGCTACAAACACTTTTGTGTCGCTTCCTAATCAGCTGCACAAAACTCAAATTACAACAGTTCTATTTTGCAATTTGGGACACTTGAGCTCCACAAGATGAGGAGTGGAGCACCTTCTCAGAAGTAGAGCCTCCCACCAATTCTACTTCCCAACTTGGTGGTTCTGGCTCCCCCCCCCCCCAGCTGTGAACTACCATGTGTACAGTGTCTATTACCCCATCCTTACTGATAATGTTACATGTATGAGTGGCAGCTCTTGGGACATGCCCAGTATTAAAGGTTCCTCCCCAGTCCATCAGGGTTGGGCATATGGGGCTATCTTTATGCTGAAACCTGAAGAGTTTGTTTTGGTTAAGAATTCTGGAGCTAATCCATAAGGATTTGCAAAGCTTATCAGGCAAAAGCAATATTATCCTTTGTTACAATAGGCTTAAGAGAACATTGAGTCTTACATGCCTCAATCTCCACTAGACTTGCAGCATACTAAGAGGCAATGGGACCTTTCACAAATGCACAGCATGAAATACATGATTGCCACATGATTTTCCTTGTTTTAAGATGCTAAATGTCACTGTACATTCCAGTGTTCTAATATGGCAGCTGTCTGCCTTATTAAGGGTCTAAGGATATGTGGAATTAAAAGAGAAGTGCTGAAGAAGTCTTCTAGATTATATGCATGGCTTTATGGATCCTTCCTTCCCTGTCTAGGGGGAGAAAATTGGTTTTCATCAGAGAGGCAGAACAGGAGTAAAATGAATCTATACATTGAAGAGGTGTCAAAAAAAGCCTTTTAGCTTGTAAAGTAAGAACTATAATAATATTACTGGGAAAATAGGTTTTTTTTCCATGTTTACTTAAATAGCCAATGCATCTTAAACCTCAAGAAAAACTCTAAATACAGTCTGTTCTAAAGTGCCTCTAAAAAGAAAAGAAAAGCAGCAGAGACTTTACATTTGTTTCATAGTTTCAGGGAAATCATCTTTTTTTCCAAGAGAGTTTAAAATGGATGAATTCTCTTATATTTTTGCAATGTGGCACAATAGAAATTATATTGCCTTTAACTCTGGAATTAGAAAAATATAATTTTCAGGACAGATACCTGAATATGATACCAGGAGAATACCTGAGTATGGGTCCAAAGAGTTTAGCAGCATTCAGTTCTATAATGCTCTTCCTGGAATACCACCAAACCCTTATGCTCAGTTTGATTTATTCTTACTAGCCACTTTTAAGCTTCTAATACTATTCTATATGGCTAGGTGTTTACCTAGTTAAATTTACTCATTGCTGGGAAAAACTACAGGTCCCTTAGCCTTTTCCCAATCTGGTACTCTCCAGAGATGTCAGAATTACCATTAGAATTTCCAGAATCTGTCGGTGATATAGCTAATAGACAGGCTAGCCAAGAATTTGGGTAATGTAGTCTCAACACATCTGGAGAGCATTAGGTTAGAGACAACCAATTTAGTTCATCACCTGTCTCCAAAAGTTGCACTTCTGTAGGGAAATAAAGCATTTATCAGGCTAGCTTAAAGATATACAGGCTTCCAAGATCTCCAGGGCTTTTTCTCGTGCAAGATGTTACAAACAGGAACTGGAGGAGGAAGGGCAGAAAAAAGGGGATTGAACTTGAGTTCATAAAGTCTGCATGGTTAATCTTAAAATAGAATATTGATGGAGATGCTTGGCAGGACCCATCCTATCTTCAGGTGACCCCAAGCAACTGCCTTTGGTGATAGACTTGAAATAGTGACTAACTGGAGCCAGGTTCTACCATGTGACTCTCCTGACCGTTACTTCACTACACCTAAGGCATGCAGTTCTCTGGAATGCTTTGCTGCCCTGTCTGGACTTTTTTTTTTTTTTGGCTGAAGGATCCTCAAAATTTTAAATTCGTGGCATTTGCCTACATATTCACCAGCCATGGCTACCTTGCAATATATCAGTTTAAGAAAGCCCTCCAAATTATGCCTGTAAAGTAACTGGCCAGCTAATTGGCTGGAATGCAACTGAGAAATAGGAGATACAAGCATGCAAGAGGGAGAGTGTAATGTAATTTGGTGTAATGGCTCTTCTTGGGCCCAGATAGCAGGCAGTCAAATTAATGATCTCAAAATGCACTGATGCTTTCAGGTTGCAATCTAATTGCTTCTAAGGTTGCTAGGATGAAGGAATTAAACAAATGATAGATCTGCTATATATGGAAATGTAAAGTACAATGATTACACAAACCTATCCTTTGGTAAAGGTTTTGAAGGTGGAAAACAAAGGAGGAATGTTTATATTAGGAAAGAAGGATCTAGCCATCTCCTCTCCTGGTTTTCTGATATGATTTTCCATTCATGGACATATTGAACTGAATGCAGGGCAGATTTGTTTAGGAAAGAGCAATATTTGACTAGAATGCCTTTATTTGTGGTAGATCAAATCAAAAACATCTCTCTTTCACACAATAAAAATCCATTTATAGGAGAGGAGAAGAAACATTCCAAGCTGACATATTTCAAAGTGCCAATTAGAATAATTGCAAATTGTATCAGTGGTTACACAGTGGAGGGAAAATAGAGATTTTAGTATGACCTCAGATGCTTGTACCTCTGACACTTAAATACCAGCAGTAGAAATATTTAGAAACTTAGATATATGGTTTCTGGGGTTGTTACAAGGGCTTTTAGGAGAAAATAATATTTAACTATATATACATTAGTGTCGTACCAAACATTTCCTCTGCATTTTTGACAATGCTCATTCCATTTGCTGAAATGAAATTGCTTGCTTAGCAATATTACCACTGCTGAGATATAGGATTCTTGTATTTGCCTTCATAAGAAGGGGGCCAAGAGGTATAGGCAAGTGCCCTGCCTTCCATTCTACATTATCCGTCTAAAGGTCTTCAGTCTCCTTGTCTTCCCACACTTTCATTCCAATCTAAGGGGAGGCATTTCGTAGGAATTCTTCCCATGGTGCCTTTTCAAATCAAGAAACTGGGGTTTGCAGGCAGCTGTGGAGTGTTGAAGAGATGGACAACCAAAGAAAGAATATCGACTCCTTGCAAGGATCAAGTAAGCTCAAAAATACCATGCAAATAAATTCCTGAGACTGAGATATTAGAATAGAAACCAGAATCGGGGAGGAAAAAAAGACATTGATAAATAGTTGCACAGATTGTGGCAAAATAGTAAAAGCACCTCACTGACAACCACAACAATGCCTTTTTTCATATTATCTTTATTCCTTTGTATTCCCTTGTATTCTTTGTTACTTGTATTCACTCAACGGATATCAGTTCATCAAGTATCGAGTACTCACACGATACTTAATGAGCTGATGGTGCGGTTATTCCAAAGTTTCAACATCTATTCTTTTGTTTCCACTATATTGCTGTCATACTATGCTTTGATCTGCCTAGAGAAAGTCAAGATTATAATTTTTTAATACTGCCAGAGAACGTGTTTCTTTGTGATGTTTGATTCTTCTGGGCCTCTCCACAGGTTTTGCTGTTTGTCTTTCAATATGAGAGAAGTAATTTTGCATTGTGGTGAAACTTATTATTAGAAAAGCCACTCTAAAGTTTGTTTTTATCAAAACTTTCCTAAATAGTGTTGCTATTTTTTCAATGTTTATTTAGTTCTATTTTAATCCCTATTTATTTAGTTCCTTTATTTGTATGAACAGTCTAAAACAATTGTCCCCACCCAGATATCCACCAAGTGTGTTAAGCTGCAACTTCCAAAAGATGCCAAACCAAGGAAGACTACTCTTTAAAAAATATAATATGTCTCTGGATGATGTCCAAATAAATGATTTCTTAGTTTTTTAACTCACTATAAAAATACAAAATATCACACACGTATAGGTTTAATCCTGTAATCTCTTCCTCTTGGAGATATAGCAAATTTCCCCTCTAAGAATTCAGTAGGTGATAATCCTATATGGGACGTCTCCAGGAGAACGGTTCTGCATTTGAAGATATCTTCTGTTTGAAGCCCAACTCAAGCCTAAGTTAAAGGACAGTAAGAATGGAGAGTGGGGGCCTTGAAGTTACTTGATAAAATTGGTACCATCACTGCAGGCTCAGCGGTGTAATCACCAAGAGTTGAACTCAATTCAAGAACATAGCCATGTAGTCACAAACAGTTGAGTTCAATTCATGTTATCCAAATATTTCCCCTTTCTTCTCTTTGGGGGGATGGATATTTTCTCTTTTGGGGGTGCAGAAATCATGTCCTATGGAAGAGTATCTAATTTCAATATCACCATAGGCCATAGAACCATGAATGTGAAGGATCCCCATCATTTAGGGACAGATGAACACATTTAGAATTTTGAGAATGCATTGTGGGTGGATATTCTTGAAACATACAGTATGTTTGCCGATTAATAAATTGTTTCCCAAGAAGATATACAATAATTGGTTACAAAGCACAATTTACAAGCATGATCTGTTTATCTCTATTTACATTTGCCCTTTTTAGTGTGAGCAGCTACACTTCCAAACAACGTACTAGATTACCACTGTTCATCGCCTGTATTTTGTAGGAAAAATGATGGGGCCCTCTTAGGACCCAGAAACATTCTTGGAAATACAATTTAGGCTGGAAGTTTTGCTTTGCCTTGCACTGTGAGAGCTTCCTGTTTTTCTAACTCAAAGATATAAAGAACTTAGTGGGCCAGGGACCTTGGTAGCCCCAAGGAAGATTTCCATAGGCTCATGGGCACTCTGAGTTGCTATGTTGGGGACCACAGACATATGTGTACAGATCTCTTTATGAGATTGGTTGGTTGATTATGTATGTATGTATGTATTTGATTTACACCCCCATCTTTCTGTTCAGATAAGCATTCAGGGTGATTTTAATAACTCAATCAAAATCTAATCTCTATTAATAAAATCAAGGCCTGGTGAAAGGGATGCATATACATGTTTTTATTGATTGATTGATTGTTTCTTTGCTTGACTGACTGATTGGTTTATATGACTGCCCACTCACCATGCAACTCTGAACAGTTAACAGGAACTCTTTTTGAGTTGGAAGCAGACTTGGCTAAATTGTTTTGAATAGGAATTAGAATAGAATGTGAAGGAATTTGAATAGGAATTAGGAAAGAATGTGAAGCTGTTTTCTTCACATAATTTTAGTCCAGACTTTGAGGAACTGTCCCCAAGAGAAACTCCCAGCCATAGGTCCCTACCAATTCTTTTCTAATTCCTATTCAAAACAATTTAGCCAAGTCTGCTTCCAACTCGTCAATGAGCAGGGTCTCTAAGGTGTGCTTCCACATCTGCTACGGATCCAACAGGACTCTGTTACATTTCCACTTTTATCTAGTTACTCTGCTATTTTGCATTCAGAAGCAAAGGCTGAGAGCAACTCTAATTTACTACTTGCAGTAAATCATAGTCATACAGATCTACTGTCAGGTTTACACAGATATGTAAACACACAAGAATAATGGCTCTTTAAACAGAGGTGATACGTGTTAAAAGCACAAACATATTTACACAGGTCAACTCCCTCCTTCTTCCGGCTCACAAATTCAGCAGCTTTGCAAAAGTCTCACGGAGCAGTTTTCTCTTTCCTACTTTACACTCAGCTCAATTCCACTTGCAGCGCCTCCTCACTGGCCATTATACAAATCCAGACCAGCTGCTTATCAGCTGTAAGGCTTTGCCAGGCCCACTCAGCTCCCCCAGCCATCACTCCCTGAGATCCCCTTGCCCTCTTGGCCTCAATCCTCCCCAAGGGTAAGTGATCCTCTGAGGGAAACTGACTGGCTGATCCACCTCCCCTGAACCCCAAGTTGTAGGTAGGTAGTAGGCATGCCAGAAGGGCATAGTGCTGTAGGAAGGAAAGCCTTGGGTATTCTCTCTCACTCCCTTACTGTATCACTTGCTTTGCTGACTGGAGCACTTTCTCATCTCCCTTTGGCCTTAAGCTGCCACCAGTAATTTTCCCACTTCCTTACTCTCAAATAATGCTTCTGTCTTGCTTTACATCACGTGATACATACACACAAACACAGAGGAGTTTCAATCACACTGTTGCAGCCAACATCTTGATTTTTTTTTTTTTTTTACCATACTCTGCAGACAACTCTGGGACTCCTTCTTATCTCCTTAGGTGGCCTAGCTAAACCAACCACGTCTTTTTTTTCTTTTTCCTAGCCATCATTTCCAGATTTGGTCCCTAGACTCAGTCTTGCCACTAGGTCAGTGTCCCTGCATCCATAACTCCATATCTTTCATACCTTTTCTCCAAACTTCCCTTTCAGTTTTGTTTCTTCCTTCATGATATTTTTAAATAACTCAGTGGTGTCACTAATTTTTTTTTTCTTTTTTTTGTATATTATTGTAATCAGGTGTATTGTATTTTTTGTAATCAGGGAGTATCTATAAGTTTACCATGTGTATGAGATCTTTTGCTCCAACCCTAACCTTAATCCTTTAGTATTGTAATTTGTAAATTTTGTTATGGTCTTTAAGGGTTTGGGGGGCGCCTCTTATCTTTTCTTAATTTTTTATTGCAGGGATCCCCTTATATCTTCCTATGATTTAATTACTTTATTTCCTCCTGTTTTCCTTTGCACCAAGGCATAATCCTGCTAATTACAAACCCTGGGCACCCACATTCCTAGCATTCAAGCTTTCTCCTTGCTTTCTATGGCAAACCTTTTCCAGCTTTCACCAACTTCACTCATTTCCCCAACTCCACTGCAGGTTTCCACTGGAAAGAAAAATGAATCAGTGCTGTAAGAAATCTATTAACCACAACTACCAACGTTGTGCCAAAGTCTGCCTTGCAAATTTTCTTCCCCCATAAAAGGGACTTCAGTTTGTCTCTTTAATTTTCAGAGTGCTTCTGAATTTCTTTTAAACTTTTTGATGGTGATTATTGCTTATTTTCTTGCTGGACGTAGCTGAAGGAGCTGTTGCTGATGTTGTTTTCTATCTACATGTTTCCATCTCTCTGAACATTCCCCTGGCTGCCCAAGCATCCAATCTAAAAAAGCCCCAGAGGAGGACTTCCATTCTGATTTCTTGCTATGGGATTTCAATGAAGTGTGAGAAATTAAAAAGGCTGTAGATTGCTGGAGAGATGATGGCAGTAATGAAAGACAGGACATTCGCACCGAGTTCTCGGCCACATCATAACTAAATAAAGAAACTAAATAAATTTCCAAAGCAAATTTTATTCAGTTTGATGAAGACAACGAGTAGGAAGAAATTCAGGAAAGAAATTTCTACACCAACCTAACATGCAGTACTGACTAGTGGGTCCTTCATACATATGTTCATACATATTCTTGTGGTAGCTGGGTTCTATATTTGCAACCCCTGGATTCCAATATCTCTAAAAAATGGAGAAATCCCTCCAAAAAGTATTTGGGCAGCTCTATCTTCTCTGGTAATAAAACTACTCCTGCATTTCAAGAGGTTCTTTAAAAAGTTTAACCCCCATGCAGCCAAAAGACTCATCCAACCCTATTCTTATTAGAAATAATCCAGAAATATATACATTTATTTATCTATGCACCATACAGGGCTTATGTGAGGGTGATGACAGAGACAATACAACAGGAGTGGCCATTAAGCAGATTTCTAAAAGATGAAACTCACAGTTAGAAAACCGGATTTGACTACATACACTCAGTCATGCTCAGATACTTGGCAACAAAATCATCTATCGAAGCCCTACCTCCTTCTTGAGTAACTATGCAGCAACGGAGCAACACATTGGAGTGCAAATCTCCTTCTGAGGATATTATGTCCAACAGTCAGAACCGGAACTTCTCCCTAGACCAAGTCTGTTGGCAAGGAACTGCTGCAATGAAAGATATTAAAATTATATACCAGCATCTATATAGGCTCTCTGACCGCCACCTACTGGACAAAGAAGTAAGAACAGAACTCAGGTTGCTGCATTTATACGGCATTCTCAAATACAATTGTCCTTCAAGAACACTCATAACTGTGTCCCATCTCTGTAGCCCCGAATGTAGCGTTAAAAATGCTTTTTGCATTCAAATTTGTTTGTAGGCGATATATTCACTACATTTTCATAGAAAGCTACCTTCAGTTTCCTTGTCAGAGCGCAAAGGCTGAGCCGACATGATCTTCATAATTAGTTAATTAATTAATTAATTAATTAAAGTCTCCTCATCTTGGGAACAAAATCCTCAAGGAATGTTCTCACCAATCTACTAAAAGTAATTTCCCATTTGCCACGGAGTTTTATGATGCAAGGCTGTTTCATTTATTCATCCAAAGTACTTAAAACCAAAGGTTTAGGGTGAGAAGTCTAAAATATACTTTGTTGTTTGACATCTCTCTGACCATTGGCTTTGCTTGTAGTTCAGCAATAAGGAGAACTTTTCTATTGCTGATCTGTATGTTTTCCAAAACAAAGTCTGCATTGTTTCTCTGCACCAGTGTTTCTCAACCTTGCTGGCTGGGGAATTCTGGGAACTGAAGTCCTCACATCTTAAAATTGCCATGGTTGAGAAACCCTGCTCTACATAGTTATAGTAACTAGCCAGACTTCAGCTGACCTTAATAGACTCAGGAACACCAATATGTCTATACCCTTCATATGCTATTTTCATGAACAAATAAAAATGATGACTCTGAATTTCCAACTCTCTTAATTACAGATTACTAATAAAGCAGAGTGAATAAATGATGTTTTTTTAAAAAGAAGTTATAATTAAATGGGTAATGCTCTCTAGAGCAGCAACAGAGAGATGATTCTTTTCTGTTAGCCCAGTGCTGAAATCATGATGGTAGGTTGCAGTCAGAAACCTCAATGCATCTGTTGGGATGAGGGGATGATTAAGGGGCTTGTTGGAGCCCAAAGTCTGTAAGGTGAGAGATCAATGTACATTGCTTACGTAACAGGAAAGAACTTGCTAAGTAGCTTTTAAAGAGAATGTAAAACTAAGTAGAAAGACTGAATCAATTTGTGGTAAGGTTGCCTGTGAAAACTAACAGGCAGCTCCAAGATCAGACAAGGAGAGATGAAGGGAAATAAGAATTCCCGCTAGGAATTTTCTAAGGCAAATACATTTCACTGAAATTGCTAATGCACAAGGAACGAACTACTCTTTCATTGTCTATAACAATATTCTTTAAATATCCCCAGAGAACAATTTTTGCATCAGTTGGGATTCTGCAACTAGTCTGATGAAAATTATCTGCATTTATTAATGGCAGTACCTCTAATTATCCTGCTACAGTTTATATACATCTCTTGATATTAAGGAATTTAAATATCAATGGAATTGGATTTCATAAAAGCTGTGATTCAGACAGGCACAGATTATGTTTCTTGACATATTTCACATTGTCTGCTCAATACCTTATAGCTGTAACTATTAATTATTGAATATGAGCAAAGAAGAGAAAAGCAAAGAAACAGAGAGAGACACACAAAATCTATTTAAATTAGTATTTCTAAAACATCTGAGAACTGAAACTCTTTTAAAAAATTAGACTCAAGAATAATCTTTGCATTTAATTCATAACTTTGGGGGTGGATGGGTGATCATAGCTGAGCTAAAATCTTATGCAGCAGGCTATAAGCTTTGCCAGAAGTTGATTATCCCAATATGAAATAGACCCTAGAAGATAACAGGAGCTATGATCTGTAAATATCATAATCCCCCTCTATCCACAGCCAAAGCAAAAACAGTGGATTGATTGATTGATTGATTGATTGATTGATAGCCACCCATCTCACAAACATGACTCTGGACCGTGTACAATTTTAAAAAAACAAACCATAAAATGGACAACATTAAAAACATTCCACAACTTAAAAAATAACAATATTATTAAAAGACTAAGAGAGAGCACATTCAGTGTTACAGGCAATGTAGCCATCTCACTCGTTCACCACTTCCTTGAGATCCCCAAGCTGCTTGTCTTGAGGGACTTCCAGGAGGTTACCAAGGATAGGGCCAGTGTCACCTTAGAGGGAATGATGTTCCACAGGGCAGGGACCATGGCAGAAAAGATCCATCTCCTGGTTCCCACCAGATATAACTCCTTAACAGACAGGATCTGCAGCATACCTGTTCTTCTGGATGTGATGGGACAGGCAGATGTAGTCGGGAAGAGGCAATCCCTCAGATAACCTGTCCCCATGCCAGGTTCAAAGGATAAAGCAAATTGTATCAGAAGATCAGTTTTTAGCTTTGTTAAATTACAGAACAACTACCATCCATGTCAGTAAGTACAGTCCACTATAGCCAATCAGGAATTAACAACTATAAATCCTGATTTCCACCTTGGAAACAAACTTAGGCCATTATAGACCTGCTTTCAGCTTACAAATTCTACTCTGATAACCATCAACAAATGCATTTTTTACCAAGATTGCTTTTTGGATCCCAAGGGTGAATTAAATTTGGATGATTAGGATCAAAAACTGTGTAGGAATACTATTAGACATCTAATTCATATAATGTTAAGACTGACAAAGGGATAATTAAGAAAAATGGAAGTTATTTGCAGTTAATTCCAAAGAAGCTGTAGTCATCACATTCATAGGAATTTTCAGAAACAAGGCAAAGGAAAATAAACTTGTTAGCAGGCCAAATTTACAAGTTTGATTTAGTATCACCAAAGGATGTCAGTATCTAAACTCCACCATCAGACTCATGCTCTTTGACTTATCTTCAAGCATAATGACTGTGACTTCTAGAGGCAGAGTAATCCATAAATCTACAAGTTAATACAGATTAGTTTATATAGGTAGAAATAACCATTTATTGGTCCAGAATATCCCCAAATGTTACTGGAGGTGACAGGTCATCTTAAACTTAGGACACTTAAGTTTATGCTATTTACTGTGCATGTATGGATTACATTCCACTTATAAATCAGAGGAGGAGAAATATGGGGAAAACTTATACCAGAAAGATCAAAAGCTAAGTTACTTGGGGAATGAAGTTTCTACTAAGAAAGCACGCTATGGACTGCAAGAATATGATCTTTTGAGTAAAAAGAAAGCTGGTCATTCTTCTGATTAGATAAACGTTTGTTCTTCTCTGTCATCTATATAGTATTATTTTTTTCTATCATCAACTATCCCAGGAACAAAAAGGGTTCCCCCGCCTGTCATTGCTGAAGTTTGTGGAACAAAGCAAGAGATGACTTAAACAAACTATGTCTGACCAAGAACTAAAATGTAATATAGAAACTCATAGCATTCAATTTTGATCTATCGCCCCCTCCTCCTTCTTAATATGATTTTTATCTTCGCTTTCTGCCTACAGGGCATTCAAGGCACCTAGCAATAAAAAATAGAATGTAAGCACTAAACCTTTATAAAAACAGTGATTTTTTACTTAGTGATTTTAAGTAAAACTGAAAAAGACATGGCTGAAGAGAGTTGCTTCAGTAATCTTTGCTGCTTTTCCTTGCTCTTCATCCAGACCCTTAACACACCCAGATCTAACCTTGCCCCCATGTTCCTCCTGTGCAAAAAAAGGTCATTATTTTGCCATCCAAGAAATGTCAGACTTGCCAACTGAAGAAAGCATGAGTCATCTTTGAAATGTTGATCAGAACCCAAGAGTCTGCAGTTGCTCCATACGGTTGGTAGTTATGGAATACAGAAGTTTAATTGGACTTTTGTGATGTTAAGCATTTTTGTCCTTACATATGATGTGACATTCCATTTCTGAGTTAATTAAAATTGAAAGGGAAAAAAAATCAATGAATTTGTGGTCCCTTTTACCAAGTGCAGAACACACAAGAAAAAAAAACCTAGTTATTTGAAATGTTCCCTTTTCTTCCTTTTTTTAAAATTTATTTTTGTGGGTGGTAAAGGAGAAAAATAAAAGATTGTGGAGCATTTAAAATATGAACCAATATCACTGCAGCACTGACAAGCCAGTAATAGATAAGATGAAAGAACATGCCCCCAATATCCTTTTGGTCAGTGACAAGCAAGGTTTTATTTCCATTTCTAATCATGTCTTGTGCTTCAATCAGATTTGTAATTAAATGATTTGATACAATATTTATTCACTTCTGTGGAACATTAACCAAGAGAAAAATCCTTAGGTTATTCAGATTGCACTCATAAATCTGCACAGTAAAGAGCAAATTAACTTTTGGGATCTTTATGCTTAGACAAATAATGGTCACAGCTCAGTAGAGCAATAGAAAGAAGCAATACATTTTTATAACATGCTGAAAATCACTTGATATCCTCTGCTTTCAGGATCTGCAATAGGACATATTAATCATCAAAAGTCAAGACTGATTCAGATAATGGAGCCAGAATTAGGCAGGACAATCATTGTAAAAAGACAACAGTACCAGCTCTAATCTCTGTCGTTCTTTGTGGTTGAAAGAACATTAAAGAACATTTTCGGAAGTTTAAGGTCTCTATTTACAGTGAAATCACTTGATTTATCTACTTGATCATTATTCTTTTAAATCACAAGTGGATGGAAGATGCACTGATTTCAGAAGACCACACAGTCCTTGCTGGTTGCTTCTTGTAAAGTTTCTTGTAAAACAGGGATTCACAATAGAGAGTGTGGTCCGTAGTTTTTAAGTGGTCTCCTCATTCCTTGACTTAAGCAAAGACAGAACAGAAAAGTAGGCTGGGGTAGCACAAATGCTAAATTTGACTTGATTTGAATTAAATTAAAGTACTCTCTGTATTTAATGATACTCCCTTTGTTAACACTAAAAGTTACAATGATGGCAACTTTTGGAGGGGGGGCTCCATTTGTGCACCCTTCTTGCAAAGGATGCTAAATTAAGGGAATGAGAATTTGAAACAGGAAGAAACAAATTGCATACTCAGTTGAGCACTGATGAATAGTGATTGTTTTCAAGAATAAAATGCTGGAGTTGATTTTTTGCATTACTTATGTGTTAAATTGATTGTAACTTTGAATTTACTACTTTATTTTGTTTGTTTCATGATTAAACCACAAAATAACCAAAGTTTTCTGGGGGGTGGGGAAGAGTTGTAGAAATTAAAAACTTAAAATACAAGATACCAGTAAAACAGTAGCGGTCAATTACATCAGATAAATTCAGTGACACAAAGTAAAACAGCAGATAGGAGAACAAAATAGGAGCACAAATATGCAGAAGCATTAAATACATTTTCTAAGATATTTGGGACAATAAAAGATGATTGAAATGAACCATACTGTATAATTCAGTTTTAATTTATTTTTTTTTAAATAGCTATATTGAATTTAAAATATTACTTTTCCATGCTCACAATTTCCTTATCTAAAATGCATTATTTGCATTTACTCAAGCACTCTGTGTCTTGGCTCTTATATCTGCAATATATTGGGTTATCATAAGAGCCAAGACACAGAGTGCTTGAGTATATTGGGTTGCAGTTATTACTGGTTGATTAAGCATGGTTATGATCTAGTGTTGTTGCCTGATTATCTTCTATTTCTGTTTCTGTTGTAATTCTTGCAGATTCACTGGAGTTAGTTCTTCTAGAAGTTTCAGTAAAATGGACTGCAGAAAAACCTACACCTGTCTCTATTATATGTGTCTGATCAGTAGAAAAGACACAAGACCCTGATTCTGAAATATAAATGTCTAGTTTGAAAATTAAAATCACTTCCTGTATCATCAGCCAATGAGCTTAAACCCATAGATCCATTTATGCCAAAGTGGAAAATCCTTCCCGCAGTAGAGGTGGAGGCCTCAGACACAACTTGTCTCCCATTTTTCATGCTGCTCTTTCATCAGTCCCCAGGAAGATTAAGACCACTTCACAAGTTCACCAGGGAGGCAGCACTTAATGACCCATTTGGGGATGAGTGAGGGATTAGAAGCAGGACATCCACATCCCAAAGACTCTACTAGCCACATCTCCTGTTGTCCCTTCAATGAGCCCATCATGTTAGTGAGAAATGCAGCCACCTTGGAAGATGTTTAGGGGGTCCCCTCAATCAACTTTCTAGACTGAAGAAGCTGCTTGGACAAGCAGTGAAACATGTCAAACCAAAAGAAAAGAAGTCCAGTTGCCATGACTCAACCTCCAGATAATTCCACATGGATGACTGAGAATCTTCATCAACATATCGACTAACCTTCTTAGAATCTTCTCATGCAGCTTCTGGAGTATATTGTCTACACTGCCTGCTATCTCATCTGATGTCACAGAAATGTCCCCAGAGGAGAAGCTGTATGAGAAAACAGAGAAAGAAGCTGAAGAGCTAGAGAAGTAATAAGAGCAGATGGCAGAAAGTTCAGGCAATGGCAGATGGAGTAGATGAATATTAACAGAAAGATCCTCCCCCCCCCCCCGGGTACATGCTGTAATAACACAGGGCCCCTAGAATTGGTAATAGAATTGGTAAGAATTTCCAAATCAAGGTATTCTGACAGAACATTAAAGCAGCTCTTATTACATAAGGTGAAATAATCGAGTGCCATTCTTGTTTGCATAGGCATCATTAGTTTAGACGATTGTAAAATGAAAAGGTCAAAAGTATGATTACATTTTAACTGCAAAATCAATCTGGCTGCTGTTAATTACTGTTCTTTACTCTCACTCCAGAGCAATGCCTCTGGCAACCTAATTCTCTATTTAGGGGGAAAAAAGAGTTATCTGCTGATTAAAATTTACGGTTATGAACAATAAATGAAGGATTCCATAATGTTCATCCCTACCATATCACTCAGGTTACCAGAGATGAGCAACCCCCACTTTTTGCAACCTCCAGATCCACAAGCCTGAAGGACTGAAATTCATCAGCAAACAGCCAAATACACACACACACACACACGCACACTTAAATATCAATCTCTGGCCACAAGAAGCTTGCCTAGTCAGTCATTTTATTTTGGTCATTGGCCAGCAAAAAAAGCTTGCCTAGTCTTGCCATAGATCAACAAAGACAACAAGCCCTTCTACTGTAACCTCTGTATTAGCCCTGATTTAGTTTTCTTATGACCGATGTAAGAATTATGCTGTATTATTTTCAGAAGAGTCTTCAGCTGAGTCTTGTCTTATCTTCAAGGAATAATATCTGTTAAAAAAATTCTGGTGCTGTATTTATGTACCATCTGAAGAAAATTACCATGGAAAATCATTTTGCCCTCTGCAGATAAGCCTGACGAAGCTTAGCATCACAGAAATTGGATACATATGAGCAAAGTCATTAGAAACAGAAATAGCAGATGTTTATTTCACAAAGGCCACTATGTTTACTGCTTCTGAGAAATAGGCTTCTCCTGTTCAATGTAGGAGGAGGCAGCTTTTTACACATTTTGCGTTTAATTCTCAGCCACAAACCGCTCTAGTAAAATCACTAAGAAAAATAAAGATGATTTCCATTGACAAATTTTAGTAGAGTATTGGATCTCAAAAGATAAAAGTTATAGACTTGCTCAGACATTATTCTGAAAAGTATTCAGATATTGTTTAGTCATTGGAACGCTCAACATGCAAATACTCTGGTAACCCATTCTCTGTTAACATCACTCAAATGATGTTGGCTCTTGAGGCAGTTGTGTGCTTAGCATGATGACATAATGAAAATCAAAGCATTATAACTTTATCCATGTAAGCTTTCCTTCTGCAGACATATATGCGGGCATCTGCAGAAGCCAATATCTCAAGGGTAACATCGGCAGTGAGGGAGGGATAGTCATGATTCTTTAAACAAGGTGATTTTGAGGTTAGCTCCCCATTCAATGTCCTTTCTAATGAAACAAATGGAATGTCAAGGAATTTAAGCTGACCTTGAAGAAGGTACAAGAGAGTCATTAATGGGGGAAGAAGGGAGCAAGCTGTTAAAGGAGAACTTTCAGAAAATATTGCACAGTCCTGAGACAGAGGGAAGTATGAGAAGGGAACTCCGAATAATCCATCTTGATTTTATTTAGTATAAGATAAGACCAAAAAAAAAAAAACCTTGAACAATTTTTCAAGATACTGCTATTCTACTTATTACAATAAACAGTATTCCAGGAATTCTGGCCATGCCTATTTCTTGACCTGGTCTACCTCAAAGGCTGACATGGAGCTACTAAAGCTGCAGAGATCATCTGATCCATTTTAGCCTCCACTTAAGTTGGGCAGAACTTAATTGGTTCGTTGAGTTTTTAATAGATGTTTTTAAGAGAAAAAAAAGATCCATTAAAATAAAAACATATACTTTTTATACATTAGTTCAGAAATTAAACTGAGTTCATACATCACATTAAGCAATACTATAGCTATTTGGGTTACTTATACAACTGGGGTCTTGCTTTTCTGCCCTTAAGGCAACTAACAATAAAAATCTAAAGTGTAAAGTGTTAAAAATCACTGTGAACTGATTCAAACTGAAAAGGCCTGGTCAAAGGGGAAGCTCTTGACTCCTTTTCTAAAACCAAAAAAGTAGTAGCTTGGGAACCACCTTACTTCTCTGTGCCTTAGTGGTTTGTGTTAACACAGCTATTTGTGGTTTCTGATCCATGGTTTCATCCTTAGTATGTTCTGTGAACCTAGACAATTGTGGCTTATTCATTAAATCATGGATTAGTGTAATATAGGAAGTTAGTTGTGATCTTTTTATGGGCATCTTTTATTAAAAAAGCATTTTAGATTTTTTTCTAAGCACAGAATGACAAACCCTAGTTCTCCTGAATTCTTTCTTGAAACCTTGAATTCTGTCACCTGTGTTATGGCAGAGACAGAAGCATCTTAGAATATAAGGTGATGAATAAGGCAGCTTTATTTCTCCATCTCAGAAGTCACCAAATAATCTTTGCCATAGCATAAACCACCAGTAGAATGCACAAGTGAAAAAGATCTGTGGGTTATTCAGACATTGGCTGAAACTGTAGATAGTCTGAATTAAGAAAATATTCCATCACATCGAGAAAAAGGAATATCGATGACAGGAGGAAGGGGAAGAAGAATTAGTAAAAGTATCAAAACAATTTAATTCTAAATAGCTTATGTTAGGGCATCAGGTACTCTTGAGGATGGCAATGGGAATGGAAAACAAATAAAGCCCCCTCCCCCAAAGTAGACAAGCCATTCCTAGATTTTTGGTTTTGATGACAGGGCTCAGTTGGGGGCTGAAGCAGGGTGTCTGGAGGTGTAATGGGATGTGAGAATAACCTTGGGAGACAGAAGGAAGACCTGCAGCCTAGACAATGGTCAGAGAAGAGATATCTCAGTCCACAGAAGGAATGGAGATGGGGAAACGTCTCCAAAAGGACCCTCCCTAGTTCTCCGGAAAGTAAAGATGCAGCGGGGAGAGAAGTACTTTCAAACTTGCAAGATTCTCTTGCCCTAACCTTACAATAAATGTACTGTTAGTACTCATGATTTTGGTTTATTATCTGGGCTACCTCAAAGGGATGACAGCAGTGGAGATTTTAAAAAGGGGAGGTTAAAGGGGAGGTTAAAAGAAACAGAGCCTTGTTTGCCTTTTTGGTAGCCATCTTCTTTGTCCTGAGATGATTAGTAAGAAGTAACAAAAGTTTCCATCTTTCCTATGATGTGATGATCCATGTGACTGAAAACATACTGGTGACTAGGAAAATACAACACTATTTCGTCCAAAGAACAACAATCAAGGCTGTAATATGATACATTTTCCTTTCTTGTAATTTGCAGTTAGTGTCCATATGGCTTCACGTGATATCATGCATATGTTTAATAGATACTTTTGTCATTTAACATAATGTGGAAATCTTTGTAATAATTCAACTGTCTTGTGTAAGCACTCCTGTAAGATTAATCAAGTTATGGTGGGACTTTGATTCATGCATATTATTACCTGTGACAAAATAAATGTGTAGAGATGAAATGCCAGTTAGTGTGAGAAATTTTCATTGTTTACCTAAATGATATGAATATATAATGTGATAATTAAAAAGTTCATCTGAGGACTCACAGTGTTTTCTTTCTCTTTCTCTTCCCCTCATTCCCTTCTTTCAAACAACTTACACTGAACAAGAACAAGAACTTACACTGTTTCAGACCAAACAGGAAAAATCAGTGGGAAGATCTAGAAAACAACTGGCCCCAAAGGTACAATTTCTGGCTCAGATAATGGAATGAGAGGTGGCCTCAAAACTCCAAATGTACCTGGAGTATCTTGTTTATATGGACCCCAATTTCAGTCAGAGTTTTGGCCAGGATATGGAACTGACACTGCTTTGGTCATCTTGGTTGATGGCCCATGCCAAGTATTAGAGGTCACCCTGGAACATGTTTTGGAACACAGATTCTGTTTGATGCTTAGATTTCCAACTGAACTCAAAGCATTAACCTGGCTTGGTCCAGATTCTCTTCTTCTGTATGTTTTATTTATTGGTGGTCTACATGCCTAATCCAGCTCCCAGTCTATTTATTCAATTACTTAGCATGAAACATAATAACTATAAACAAATATTTGTCAAGTTCCTTCAAATCAACATGTTGCCTCTTCCCACAAATCTTCTTTCTGGCCTTTTTTAATTCAACGTTACCCCTTTCTCTCCCCCTTCCCCCCACCCCCTTTGCAAGCTCATTCTCTTCAGTTTTGTAGGTTAATTTGAATCCTGACAAGATGGAGACACTGTAGATGAATGGTTCCTGGATATACCGTAGGAATTTGGGAATTTGTCTTTCTAAATGTGATTGCACTCCTTCAAAATTAAAAAAGATGCAACAGCCAAATTTTTGAGTGAAGCATCTACCCATGCCCATTACATTTCTATTTAGGCAAGCTAAACATAATTAAATTAAATATAAAGAAGACCTAACTAATGACCACAGGTGGAACAACCAGCCTTGACACTGTCAATGAAGATACTGAAGTGGCAGATAACTTCTGCCAGCTGCGATGTAGGAAACATGTTGAGGTGAAAAGCCTGGGCCTGCTGCTGAAGGCTGTGAACTCTCCCCTCTGAGGTGTGAGGCAGCTGGGCCTCTGTCCCTTCCTCAGAGGAAGGAGAGAAATTTAATGACTGGACTGGACTGACCAAGAATACCCCTGCTTCTGCATCCCAAAATGGCCAGGCAGGTGTTTAAGGGAAGTTCACAAACAAGTACTTTTGCTTCCCAATAGCTAGTATTTAAGATATACTACCTATGCTTTTAATAAAAGACATAAGTGTTTGTGAGCTGCAGCCTTTTAATACACTTTGTTAGTCAGAAAAGGTACTATCAGTCTGCTATTTGCCACTGTAGACTGACGCGGCTCTCTCCCTACCATACCTATGATATTGGAGGTCTACACTGATAATGCCCCATTAACCCAAGAGTTTGAGAATAGCCCTGCAAATTAAACCCAATGAAGTATTAAGTGATAGAGATGGCGATGACTAAGTCCAACGGGCCAGACTTTGTAAAGTAAAACTTCAGCTCACAAATAACAACATAAAGTATAAAAAATCAGTATCTACAAGAGTTTGTTAGTCAGAAAAGGTACGATCTCCAAATGCCTCACTAAAGAGCCATGTGTTCACAGCTCTCAAAAATGTAATAGGGAGGAGGTGGTCTCAATATCTGAAGTGGGGTATTTCAGAGGTGGGGTCCATTATTGATGTGGATCAGTGTTTGCTTGTTTGTTTGAATGTCTTAGCTGCCCAACTCCAATGGATTCCGACCAGGCAAGAGAATTGCTGATCAGTCTGTTTAGGCACAGGAGATCTGCTGGAAGTTTAATAGCACTTAGCTGAGAAGGTTTCTTTACAAGAAATGTAGACTGAAATAAATCTAGTAATTCCCCATTCAAAATGCATGCTTTTATTTTTTTTTAATACAGCTTAAAAGCAGCCAGCCCTTTTTTCAGATTTGTACAGGAGCTTGAAAAAAGATGGGCTGCTTAAATGATGAAGTGTGCACTGTCCTATTAAATATGTGTTATATACGTGATATATAGTTAGTGATTGGTGTTTTTGTGTTGTAGGCCACAAAGGAGATGTATTAGAACAGATTTTGTTTCCACTGAAGAAGTAATCATTTACAGTTTCTTACCTGCCATTGAGGAAGACCTTTGGTCAAAGTGTTTAGTTTAAAGAAGTACCTGTAATGTTTCATAGGAACAATGTAAATTGAGCTTTAGCATTTGTGACAGATGGCTACATTGGTAAAACATGTGTCTTTCATTTATCAGTTCAACAATTTGGTGCTTTGCCTCTTCTCTTTTGAACTGAATTTGCTGGAGGGCCCCACTCCATGTGAATATATCTTTTCAAAATATTGTCATCAATTTTCATGGCAAGAGCAATTAGAACATTTGTGATTTGCAGATCTCTGGTGGTAGCAATAACTGATTGCTATTAATTGGGTGGTTTTAAAGAACGACCAAATGGACAAAGGAAAGGTCTATGGAAAATACAGTCTGGTTAAAAGCTCCTTTCTTTTTCAGAGCAATGGAGGTTATTCCTCCTGTTCTGTTTAGCCCTCATGACTTTACATAGTCTTGTTAAGTTAGGAGGAAGGCAGGCCGGCCAGCCGGCCAGCCTGTTATAAATACATAAGAAATACCTGTCTTAATCCTTATCTTTTTCTTTGCAGGTGCTTGTTACCAACTGTGCTGGTATTTCCAGTGCATAAAATATTTATGTATTTTGTTATCTGTAGCTAACTGCTGGGTAAACCACAATTCTCCCTCCTGTTTCTGAATGTTAGGTATGTCCCTTTCATGTGGTTGCCTCATACTTCTGACTGGTGGGAATATCTTCCCACTTTCCCTAATCATTAGTACTTCTATTGAAAGTGATAATATCCTCAACACCATAATCAACATATGCATTTTTTGTAAGTATGGATGACTCTTAGATGCACTTTGTGTAGTCATCTCCAATCTTGCACCAATATCCCACCCCCCTGTTTGTAACTGCCAGGAGTTCACAACTAACATTAAATTTTGGAAAGTTCGCTTATCATATTCATTTTCAGACAGTTTTAACATGCTAAATAAATGATCATTCTGCATCCCTTTCATCTCTACAATGTCTTTTTTCAGAAGACACAATCCGAGCTGCACACATTTTCCAGATATGCCAGTATTATAGATTTACGTAAATTCATTTTTGTTGTTTTTGTCATTTTATCTTTGGTCCACAACATAAAATGTAGCCTTCTTCACTATCATTGTACACAGTAGATACTGTGTAGACAGTAGTTGTTTGTATTGAGCTATGTATCCACAGGATGATTAATTAATCATTAGACCCCTCACTATAGATGTCAGGATTTTTGTTCCATAGAACACCTTACACTTATCAACACTGAATCTTATCTGCCACCTAGATTTGGGAGGGAGGACGACATTTGGGAGCTTCTCACACACTGTTTGTTGTTGTTTTTCCCTCACTTAAACACTTGAGTTTCAATCACAAACTGGATACCTTGGTGTTCATTAAATCTCCTTAATCAATAGGTGACATTTTCACATATAAACTATTGTGTTAAGAGTAAAGTTGGTACTGGTGATAAGCTGCCACATATCCTTGCATTATCCTTCTTCTCAGCTAAAGCGGTGGTTTTAATTAAAACCATTCTATTTTATATTCTGCATCTGCAGACCTCTTTAAAGTATCAGCATTAATTTCACACATTACTACAATGTGAATTACCACTAATAATACAAGATAATCATATTAAAGCAACGTTTTCACACATATACAGTACATAACTGATTCTTGGTCTTGATATTTGAATGTCAAGATTGCAGTTAATAAAATAGGAAAATAAAAGTGAATAAGTAGACTTTGCAGAAAAAAGTGTTCAGAGACAGGAAAGCAGAATGAAGTAAATGTAATAAATGAAGGGACACATACAGGTCCTTATATTTCCACACAGTTCTTTTAGAATTGCTGTAACGCCTCATTTTGCCACTGTAGATCACTTTCTCATTAACGAGAACTCTGTCCTAATGGAGTGCCAAGCATCGGACTGAAATGTTTCTATATAAGTACTGGTCCTCAATTCCATATCTAACCAAGTTTTCATAATCCATGCAAAGACAATGGGTTCATCCTGGATTAAGTTGGGGAATAATGGTACTCTATTTATTGCTTAACTAATAACAGTGAGGGGTTGATAAATTAAGTACAATTAGGTTAAATTTAGGGTAATTAACTGTAAAGCCAATTAAGTAAAAATCATCAAGTGTTAAGAGAAGTGACTAGATCAAATAATTAATTAAAATTTACTTGTAGAAAAAGTCACCTTTAAGCAGACAAAACAACACTCATTTCCAAATAATTGGACATGCTGCATGACAACTGCGGCCTTCATACAATGTGAAATAAATGGATTATTTTCAAATAAAAAATACTACTAAATTATTACAGCTTCCAAGATTTGAAATGTCATTTATATTGGCCAACTCATTTGATATAGCTGTGCTCACATATCATTTAATATTTCATATGAAGATATCACATTATCTTGTTCACTCAACTACCTCTCACAAGATTAGTAAAGCTTTAGGAATTTTAAAATATTTTAAAAGTTGCTCACTTTCTTCTTTCTCTCCTTCCCCAGTCCAAAGTATATCATAAAATATCTGCCGGGACTGAAGTAGACATAGGGATATTTTCACCCATTGTTTGGCAACAAATAATAATATGTGATTAAAAAGAGTTTAATTCCATTAATGTGCATTGTCTGTTCTAAACAAAAAGGGGTAAGGTTCTGCCCTGTGGTAACATACATTCTAAAGCTCAATAAAAATAACAGAATAATGGATATTTATGAGAGGGGGCAAAAGGGGGCAAATTTTGAAATGTGGCAAACCACATGACTTGTATCAGGACTTACATATTTGTGTCTTACGCTGAGATGCAAGTATAAATGACATTTCATCATTTGTTTCAACATCATACCAGATGCCTATAATTATCCAGCATATGGTCAATCATTGTCAAATTAACACAAACTGACACAAAGAACCAGCTGCCTTCGCTTTCTTTCATCTTCTCCCTGTGCTTGCACAGGGTTTAATCTACACTACAATATCTAGGCTGGAGAATATCAAATGACCACTAGATGGCAGTGAATGGGCTTTCTTTATCCCTTTGCTGCCCTCTAGTAATCATCCAGACAGTCCAGATCTGGTAGGTCTACCTCAATCTAACCAAAGGCTGATAGCTAAAGCAGGGTGAATGTAATTATTTGGAACTCTAGTCAGGAGAACCTTGGACTTCAGAAGACTTAGTGGTCCTACCTACATTAGATCTATACCAATTTCAGGAACATGGTTTTCTCCAAAGAATCCACTAATTATTTTCTCATGTATGTTCCTGCTCTGACCCTTTGTTCAACCACCTAGAGTCATTCTGAAAAGGTAATGCAGAAATATTGTTAATTAAATGAACACCTGAGCTTAGTATCAGTATCCAACTCTACCTAGAAGTCCTTGTTTTGTGGATATCTGTGGAGAGGATATACGGTGCTCCTTATTTTTTAAAAAAGATACTGAAATGGGACACTCAGCTTGAGATATGATGACCTTCCTGATCTCAGGGAGATCACTGCTATGAACTATATATGCTGCTTGTTATTTATTATCCTCTCTTGCTTGGGTTAAGGTATTTTCTTCTTGTTCTTTATTGCTGCTTGATTTTTGCTTTATTGTTATTTGTGTCCGTTAACTGCCTCTACTTCTTGTTTTATGTCCACGTAGTTTTCTTGGCAACAATACAGGAAGCCATTGGCTTCTGAGATTTTTTTTTTAAACTTCTGGTGCCCTTAGAGGTATTCTATCCAAATTCTAACCAGACATGTCCTTATTTAGCCCAAAGTAGACAGGGAAATTAAAGGTGAGGAAATAAACAGCAGAGAATAAAAGATACGATGAAACAGAAAAAAGCAGAAGCAGTAAAGGCAAGATGAAATGGTTGATAATACACTAAAGAACTTTGTTAAACCTTCAGGAATCCTACTTGAAAATCCTGTCCCTCAGTTTTTAACAGTTTCACTATTACCTTCTTTAAGAAACAGGCATGTTTTCATGAACTGAATGGACTTGAGAAACTATACCACCAAACCTTAGTTATAGCTTTATTAGGTTGTATGTAATGAATTTTAAATTAATTAATATCAAAAGAATCACAGCAGACAGAAGCACTTAGCCAGAAAACCAGGAACAGAGCCAGTTAGTAGTTAGATGGCAGACTGACACAAAATCACTCAAAAGAGTGATGTAGGTTAGACTAGGAAATCAGAAAAACATCCTGGAAGAAAGAAAGGCCACATTAGCTATTCATCCTGCTTTCCCCCCAAGACTCAATTCGGAATATATTGGGAGCAACCTTCATTTTATCACCACAACAGCAACCCTCTAGGGTAGTTTGGGATGAGATGGAGTGACTGCCCCAAAGTCATCCACTGAGTTTCTGTGTCTAGGAATAGACTGGAACTTGGGTCTTGTCCTAGTCCAACCTGTTAACTACCAAATCCCTCAGCTCAAAAGACCCTTACATATTTTATTCACGGCAAAAGAAAAGAAAAAGAGAAATAAAAGCCATCTTAGAAAGGTGACCTGAAAAGGAAAGCTTTCTATTTGATAAATAATCAAATGTCACTTTTTTATTTAGGAAAGAAGGTGAAATTCTTTCTTTCTTTCTTTCTTTCTTTCTTTCTTTCTTTCTTTCTTTCTTTCTTTCTTTCTTTCTTTCTTTCTTTCTTCCTTCCTTCCTTCCTTCCTTCCTTCCTTCCTTCCTTCCTTCCTTCCTTCCTTCCTTGGCAGACTCCCTATGTTTGTGACATAAAAACAGAGGGCTATAAGAATGAGACAAAAATTTTAAAGCCATTGACATACAATGTTGCATTTATTTTAACACCAAACACATCTCAAAGGGCTGTTATTATTAACTGGTCCATTTTACAGATTCTGAGAGACTACTGAAGCTGAGTGATGTTGACTTGTCCAAGGCCGTTCAAGAAATGAGTAGGTACATTGACATTTTATCTGGAAGCACAAGAATCTTGCTACATTAGACCAAAATTGATATCTCTGTATCTCAGTCTTATTCCATAGAGTAACCAATCAGCTGTAGATCACATAAAAATCTCAGAAACATTAACCCTCTTGCAACTGGAAAGGAGCTGGTGTGGTTCCTATCTTTAAAAAAGGGGAAAAAGTGGATCCAGGAAACTATAGACCAATCAGCTTGGATATCAATACCTGGGAAACTCCTGGAAAAGGTAATCAAGCAGCAGGTTTGTGAGCACCTAGAAATGAACAAGGTGATTACTAGAAGCCAGCATGGGTGTGTTAAGAACAGGCCATGCCAAACAAATATTGCCTTCTTTGATAAGGTGACTAAATTTGTGGACCAAGGAAATGCTATGGATATAGTATACTTAGATTTTAGTAAGGCATTTGATGAAGTAGACCCCAACCTACTTCTTGGTAAGATAGAACAATGTGGGATAGACAATACCACTACCAGATGGATCTGCAGTTGGCTGGCCGACCATACTCAGCATGTGGTCCTTAATGGAACTATATCTACATGGAGGGAAGTATGCAGTGGGGTACCTCAAAGTTCTGTCTTGGGCCTAGTGCTCTTCAACATCTTCATAAATGACCTAGAGGAGACTGAAGGTACACTCATCAAATTTTCAGATGACACAAAAATGGGGGGGGGGGGGGGCCGGAATTGCTAACACTTCAGAAGATAGATTCAAGATTCAGAAGGACTTGAGCATTGGGCCCTATCCAAAAAGTTGCAGTTCACTGGAGAGAACAATAAGATCCTGCACTTAGGCAGGAAAAACTAAAGACAGGCAATACCTGGTTCAACAGTAGTGCCTATGAGAGGGATCTAGGTGTCCTGGTGGACCACCACTTAAATACGAGTCAGCAGTGTGCTGCAGCTGCCAAATAGCCAACACAGTCCTGGGCTGCATCAATAGAGGGATAGTATCAAGATCAAGGGAAGTGATAGTACCATTCTACATCGTACTGGTGAGGCCACATTTGGAATACTGCATCCAGTTCTGGTCATCACAATACAAAAAAGATGCTGAGGCCCTAGAAAAGTGCAGAGAAGAACAATAAAGATGATAAGGGATCTGGAGGCTAAATCCTATGAAGAACAGCTAAAGGAACTAGGTATGTTTAGCTTAACAAAGAGAAGACTGAGGAGAGACATGATAGGGAAGAGGGTGTTGATTTATTCTCCATAGCACCTGAGGGTAGGACAAGAAGCAATGGGTGGAAGCTCGTCAGAGGGAGATCCAACCTGGAAATAAGGAGGAATTTCCTGACAGTAAGAACGATTAAGCAGTGGAACAGCTTGCCTCCCAGAGTTGTGGGGGCTCCATCGCTGGAGATTTTCAAGAAAAATTGGACAACCATTTGTCTGAGATGGTATGAGGACTCCTACCTTGGGCAAGGGGTTGGACTAGAAGACCTCCAAAGTCCCTTCCAACCTTATGATTCTATGGACCCCAGTGGCTTATTCAGAGACATGTTCCTTTGAATAGGAAGGTTATGATATAGCCATCATCTCTATTAGGCCAGAAATTAGTCTAAAAACTAGCAGCCTTTACTATAATTTGTAACAACAAATTCCATACATTAAAGATCTGTCTCTTGTACTTAACTGCTACACTTGTGCAATTCACAATATAATGCCTATTCTTCCTAATGGCATCTCTGTTTGTAGTGCACGCTGCAGGAAATGAGGATTGTCTGGAATTCTGTGAGCCATCTATAAAGCCATATATAACCCCTATTAGCCAATTACCAGGAGATTAATATTTTTGTCTTTATGCACAGCTGTACTGGCATTTGCAGCCATAATGCCATCAAGCAACCAGAATAAGATTTTTCATCAAAAGGATAATTCTTCTATTCATTTGCATGCATTCAAGGCAAGCAAAGCAGGGAATTTCATTCCCAGTTCTGCTAAATCTTTTTGCTGAGAACAGTAGTTGACTTGTGTATTATTAAGTAAAGATGTTTAGAATCTCTTATTCCTTTTTCTTATACCTTATGTTACACCTTATAGTTTAGGCAATAAGGAATAAGGCATTGCCCTTTAATGCTACTATTTTTGTTGGTGGTGACTGTGTTTTACAAGGATTTTTTCTACTATTGTCAGTTTCAATCCAAATGGGTATTCTTAATTAATCTAGATGCCTGAGTTGGAGAAGATAAGATTACTATTGTGAAATGCACGCAGGCTTAATTTTGCTCCAATGGCATCATTCAAAGAAAAGATTTCAGATAAAATTATACAAGGGGTGCAATTCGATTTTGTTGTCTGAATCTGGCTGCAAGCCAAAGCATGAATACTTAAAAGTAACAAAATGGATAAAGGACCATGTGTAATCTAAAGGAGCATAGCTCAGTTTTAGAGCACATGCTTTGCACTCAAAGAGTCCAAGTTTCAGTCCTTGGCATTTCCTGTTAAAATATTTTGATGGCAGGTGATGGAGAGTCATCGGAAATGGTGAAATAAGAAGGGGAATGAAATAGTTTGAACTATCTGCTACAAGGCAGCCGCCTTGTCTTACTATATTTCATAAGCTCTTCCTTCTTAGAGATTGAAGGTAAACAGTTACTCCTGTTTATTAGGATTTGATAGGCAGTAACTGTTCCAGATGTCTAAAACATTGCCCTGTGGGGAAAAATCCTGGATTTTAGGGTGAATCTAGATAAAATGTGGGAGTTTGGATTTTCCAGCATCTTTTCCTTAACAGTATACAATCACAGGTCAAGGACCACTGCCTCTAAGCTATGACTGTAGGTTCCTAGGCCCCCATTAAAGGTTGCCATCAAATTGTAAATTTGAAATGTGACAGAATTTTGAAATGTGCTCCATTGTTCAGTATGGGGAAATCAATTAATTAATAAATAATTTAAATGATATTAAATTAAGAAATGGTAAACTCTTGAAGGAAGTATCACCTGAATCATTTTCCTGATGTATTTCTACTCCCTATACAGCTATTATATTATTTTATTTATTTATTTATTTATTTATTTATTTTATTTATTATATTTGTCCCCCGCCCATCTTCCCCCAGTGGGGGACTCTGGGAGGCTCACAACACATTAAAACAATAAGTAAATATACAATTAAAATCTATAACAATACACATTACACATTCACAAAAATAAAAGGGGGAAAAATCCAGGAGGCCGATGGTTCAAGGCAGCAATGCCAGGCCACTAAGGAATTAGCCAACCCCATACTTGATGATATTATATTTGATACATATCTGGATGAAAACAAAAAACCAAAAAACCAGAGAACCACTAGAATGCAGGAAAGAGATATAGAAAAGACATATCTTGTGGTCATCTAGTGGTCATCTGGATTTTTGCAGCTTAGCACTGGTAGCCCTTAACAGCTCCCTGATCCTGCTGAAGCATTTGCTAGAATGTATGGGAAACTCAAAGTGGGGAGAGAAAGGGTACATATACCTGTAGGAATGGTACTTACACTGGCCAGAATGTGAATATAGCTCTTGGTATGATTCCATACTCGGGCTCTGAATCATACTGATGGATTTATTCTCAATAAAGCAAACACAAATATAGCTTCCCTTCAGATATCCAATTTTAAGACAGAGAGACTGGAAAGAGGCAGGAGGCATGGGCTATGGTCTGCACATACCCTCCTATTCTCTCCCCCCACCCTTTTTTTTTTTTTGGTGCCTTCGCCAAGTTTTCTTGACAAGATTTTCAGAATGGTCTGCCATTGCCTCCTTCCTTGGGCCAAGAGAGAGGGACTGGCCCAAGGTCACCCAACTGGCTTTGTGCCTAAGGTGGGACTAGAACTCACGGTCTCCCAGTTCCTAGCCTTATGCCTTAACCACTACACCAGCCTGGCTCTCTCTCTCCCCTTTGCTTTGTAAAATGGCAATCAAGCATACCAAAGGAGCACTGCAGAATAACATCTGAGCAAGGGAACCTTCCAAAGTCATCAAAAAAAGCATAGTTTATTTGTTTTCCACTTGGTAGGTAAGGGAGACACTGCAGCCTTTAGCTTGCAAGACTGATGTAATCCCACGCCACTGCTATTTCAACAAACTTTTTCTTTCTGCCACCCTAGCTCTTCTATCACTCCTTCCCTCATCTTTCTTTTACTGTCCCATGCTACCATCCAGCAGGCTGTGAGGATGGTTCTGATTGCTTTTGTGAAAGATATGAATCGATCATTTATGTAGGGTTCTGAAAGTTAGGCCACAAATGTCCTGACCGCCACTGTCACTCCTTGTTTCAAAATAGCACCCAGAAATTAAAAGAAAAAAAAAAGTGCTCCCAACAGAATTGGGTCTGACTTGTTTCTAGTGTTTTCAGGTCATTCAAAAAGGATCTTTCTGCTTCTGTATGGCTTTCTTTTGGTTTGATGCTAAAGACATAAACAGCCCTCTCATAAATGCTTTACTAACCTCACATACTGCAGTTAGAGAAGTTACAGAAATTAAATAAGTCTGGAAGAAACTCTTCAATTCCTGTTGACACTTCAATTTAATCTCATCTTGCAATAGTAACAGTTCATTAAGTCTCCACCTATTTGATTGAGAATTTGCTCTATTTCATCTTACAACATTGAGTTATGATCTGCTTATGTTGAATCTATATCAAAGAAGTTAGTAAATAATGAATTGGATGGAAAAAGATAAAAGTAATATGGAACCAGCTTGATTTTTCTGGAACTAAATGAAATTTGTCAAAAAGTTGAACTTTACTACATAGAAATACTTTGACAAATGGAATAAACTAGGCAAATTGTTAGCTTATCAATTACAGAGGGAGCGAAATGAAATTCTTATCACCTCTTTCTGGGACAGAAACAAATACATTTCTACAATGAAGATATTATGCAGCAATTTGCCAAATATTTCTTGAAATTATATAATGATCAGGAATCTGATCCAGCAAAAATCTGAATGGAATATTACTTACAAAATTTACAGATCAACAGAAAGAGATTCTTAACTGGCCTATAACAAAAAATGAAACTAAAAAGGCAACAAAAAGTTAAAACTGAATAAAACTCCAGGACCTGGTGGTATTTCTTCATTCTATTACAAGACTTTTCAAGAAATTCTGAGAAAACCTTTAATTCAAGTAATGAATGAGATTCAGATATGTGAAGAACTCCCTTTATCATGGAAATAAGGTTTTATTTCTATAAAAGAAATATAAAGAAGGAAAGGATTCAGCTCATTTTGAAGCATATAGACCTATCTTGTTATTGAATATTGATTATAAACTCTTTACAGCCATCCTTGCTAAGAGGCTAAGTGGCTTTTTAAATGATATGATACATCCTGATCAGGTTTTGTCCTAAGGATATATATAAGAAATATTAGACATAAATGTAAATGTTATTGATAAGATAAATCAGAAAGACCAAAAATCAGTGATGATTTTTCTTAATGCTGAAAAAGGCTTTGACAATTGGGAATGGACTTTTTGGTTTGCAGTTCTCAAAAAAATGCACTGGGCCCTAATTTTTTTTCATGGATACAGAATATTCGTAAAGAACTAAAAGCTAAAATTGTAGTGATTGATTGTATTTCATAACAATGCAAGGGGACAAGGGAACAAAACAAGGATGTCTCTCCTTTATTTTTACCAGCATTACAACACTTGGCAATCCAAATACATCAAGAAAACAGAACTTTAGAAGTAAAATTAACTGCACAAGAATATCAGTTCAAATTGTTTGCTGTTGATTACTAACCATTTCTCAGCCAGAGACTCCCAAACAGCATTGATAGATACAACAGTATGGTTTGGTGTCAGGCTCAAATGTTGACATGAAATTTGACAGAGGATAAAACGTAATTTGTGTATCAATTAACTGGCTTTAATACTACCAATAAGAAGATAAAAAATAAATGAAATGAAATAATAAAATAAAATAAAATAAAAAATATCTATTTAAGAATAAGTATTTACTAACTTAGAAACATAGAACAACAGATATTTCTAGATGGAAAAAATAGATTTGTCTTGGTTAGAAAGAACTGCAATAGTTAAAATGAATATTCTTCTAAGACTTAGTTTTGTTTTTCAAATGGTTACACTTTTTAGTAAAAATCTGGTACCTTTATTTAATACCTTTATTAAATATTAAACAACTGATACAGAGAAGTAATGAATTATTATAGTCTAATAAAAATTAAATTTAAGAATTTGCAGGCTTCAAAAGAACAAGGTGACCTAGCTGTTCTGAACTTCAGGTTGTATTACCATGCTGGTTGTCTAATACAGATTTCATGGAATATATTTTCTTAGTGTTCCATCACGTGCGTGGAAGGAGCAGGTCTTCCAGAGGTGTTACATAGATACATATGAGTTGCTACATAGGTTGATGCCTTCTTGTTTGTGATTAAAATGTCTAATTTTATGAAGATGAAAACACTAAGAAAATTTCTCAGTGGAAAGATAACAACTTGTTTAGATTGCAAGATTTTATTGTTAGCAGGACTAAGTTAAGATTTTTTTAGTCTCTTCCTATACAGCACTCTTCTACACCTAATTGGTTTGTGTATTTCCAAATAAGCAACACAGCAATAAAAGAATTACAGAAGCACCGGAGAACACTGAGAAACTTGATTAAATGGGAACATCTTATAACACATAATACCAAACATTTGTTAGGCACAATTTATAGCTTGTTAGCAAAATTTGTCAATCAGAACCCAAACAAGTCAAATCTGTATGAATAAATGGAAACAGAATCTGAACATAGTTATAGCAATGTAATAGTGGGAATTTCAATGGAGAAAATACATTAAATTTACCTCAAATATTATATACAGAGAGAACTGATCCAAGATATCTTATTGCTGGTGCATCACTCCAGTCTTGATTGCTAAAATGAGTAATTCCTTTTCTGAAAAATGCTGGAAAAGTAATTCAGAGATTAGGTCCTTTTCCATATATAGTAACAATATTTAAAGCTCAACAGTACTGGAAAATAACTTATTGTAGAATAGAATAAATTCTGAAAGTTGTAATCCCATTCCATCCTGAAATATTTTTATTACATTTCACTAAACCATATATTCCTTCAAAATATACTGAATTGGCATTGTATATTTTAATGGCTGCATGGCTTTTATATGCTTATTATTAGAAAAGATATTTGAACTCCTCTATGGAAGAATCACTACCTAAATTGTACGAGGATGCTTCAAATGTCTAAAATAACTTCATATTTTAAAAGTAAATTTGATGTAGAATTCAATCCTATTTGGAAACCATATTAGACATAATATTATGCATGGAATTGCCCCACATCCAAAATTTGTGTTTTAGAATTTATACCTTAATGTGACATATCATCTACATATAATTTACAGTATTATCTTAATGTATTGTTTATCAACTATGATTTCTCTCTCCCTTTCATTTTTTGAAATGATATCAATTGTGTTTACTTCCATCAAGCCAATACCTTTAACAGAGATATGTTTTGGTTAGAAAATGGATATAAAATGTCTTATTTGATTATAAGCTTTTAATAATGTATTAGAATATATTACTATTCAGATGTGTGGGCTATTCACCATATTTTACTATTTATATTTGGTTTTTCATCTGTGTTATCCATTTTTTATATTTTTTTAATACTCTCATCTATTTCCTTTCTCTTTTTAAGATATAAAAATAGAGAAAAAATATTATTTGATCTACATTTTATTTGCAGTTTAAATGATATCAAAACACTGAAATATCAGTTGGAAAATAACTCTTTGCCTCTTGTAAAAGACTACTCAGTCTCTTTTTGATTATTCACTTACAGATCAATGACTTCAGACTTGTTTTAATGGTAATCACATGAATGATGTGTTCTGACTTTTCGTAACCTTGGTTCAATGGATCCATTCTGAAATGCTGTCTTCATATCTATGTTTCACTTGAAAAGTTTATTACTGGGTTTGGTAAATCATGCTGAAATACTTCTGCATAAAGGTCAGTGGCAAAATTCCTTCTGCAAGGTACTACATACTAAAATGTTGAAAAAATTATTAGCATGCTATCTTCCTTTCAAGAACTTTATTGAGGTTGCAGTCCTTTAGATTCCAGAGAACTGAATGAGACTGATTTCTAAATAGATTGTATAGTGTAGTAGAAATGTAAGCTGATTAATTGATTGATTATGTTCCATCAAGCCAATTTTTAGTCCTAGTGACCACATAGATAGATTTTCTCCATGACGATCTATCCCTAACCTGCTCTTTTAAGTCTCCCAATGGTGTACTCATCACCATTGTAACTGAGTCCATCCACATTGTTGCTGGTCGTCCTCTTCTTCTCTTTTCTACCACCTTTCCCAGCATTAGAGCCTTTTCCAGAGAGCTGGGTCTTCACATAATATCCCCAAAGTGGGATAATTTGAGCCTGGTCATTTGTGCCTCAAGTGAGATTTCTGGGTTGATTTGTTCAATGATCCATCGGTTTGTTTTCTTGGCTGTCCATGGTATTCTCAGGAGTCTTCTCCAACACCAAAGTTCAAAGGGGTCAATACTTTTCTTATCTTTTGCTTCCATAAAGTGTCACAGGGAATACCATGGCTTGCAAAATTCTGATCTTTGTAGGTATAGACACATCACAGCATTTGAATATCTTTTCCAAGATCTTCATGGCTGCTCTACCAAGTGCTAGTCTACAGCGTATTTCTTGACCGCTTGTTCCTTTACAGCTAATGACTGATCCTAAAAGGCTGAAGCTATCCACCACTTCAATATCTTCACTGTCAGTTCTAAGGCTGGTTGTTCTACCTGTTGTCATTATTTGGCCTTCTTTATATTTAGATAAATATTTAAATACATTTAAATATAGATTACCAAGTAGGAATGTCATAGTTATCTAATAGTTTCTGATTGGAATTCACAAGAACATGCACATTTTTACATCTTTATAAGATGTTCTCTACAAAGAACAGTGGGATGAATGGATTTTGTTGTTATGGGGATGGAAGTAGACATAGCATAAAAGGAAGCAGTTCTTTTTTATTCTAATTACTCTGCTTTATATATGTATTTACATGCATTATTTAAAGTATAGCTTAATTTAGGAACTTTTAAATATTGTACAAAAAGTTGTCTAAATATTGTATACTGTACAAACATAGGATTACAGATGTATGGTAAGTCTGATAATTGTCTGCTTTTCTAAAAAAAATATTTGTATTAAGAATTTTAATTACAATAGTAAATAGAAGAGAATGGAAAGAAAGAATAAAAATGCAGGAAAAAAATCAAAAGAAAGAAAGAAAGAAAAGAAAGAATATAATAAAGAAAAAGAAAAGAAATATATAAATAAGTGACTTCCAACCTTCACCACCACAAGTATTAAAAAAATTAATAACTCTTCACTCCCTATAAAGTTAAACAGATGTTTTTTCATCTCATATCCCATCCCTTATCTCTAAGCAAATCCATAAAACAACAACTTTTCAAACCTGGTGTCAGCAAAAAGTCCATAAATGATTGCCAGAACATTGCAATCATCATCATCATCATCATCATCATCATCATCATCATCATCATCATCATCTTATTTTAACCTTGATCAAATAAACCAACTTTATATTTATCCCTTTTACTTCTAACAGTCTTAATCTTTAATTCAATCAAATATTGTTGTAGGATTTGATTTCTCTTCAATTCTTTATCACGTCGCACAGATTTCTTCAAGGCTTTACAAGCCTCTTTTGTAGATTCAGTAAGAAAATGTTTTCCAGGTCATTCTGGTTTATCATTTGTATTTCCCTTTTAATTTTTAAAACTTCAGCCAGCTTCTTTTGCATAGCCAGTAAAGCATCCTTTTTCAAATCATCCTCTTGGCCTGTCATTTGTAGTTCCACATTCTGTACTTTCTCTGTCTTGTCAGATAAAATTTGTTCCATATCTATCATTCCTTCATTAACATCTTTTAGACATAGTCTATTCATAGAAGCAGACATCATTTCTGACAGTGTTGATATTGTAGTTACTAACTCCATTCCTCAAATATCTCATTTAATATTTCCAGTGTTATAATGTTCTATATTGTTTTATAAGTCCCAGTATCAGGCTTCTATTTTTTTTCTTCTGCTTAAAATCTTTATTCCTCTCTAGTGTCCCATTTCTAAAATTATCACATCTTTTGTTATGACTTGCAATTGCCAGTACAGTATAGCCAAAATAAGTCTTTTTCCCACAATAAGTTATTTAGTTTTTATAGTTAATTCTAAAATCTTATACTAAAAGTCAATATTCCAAATTTATCTGGACCCTTAATCCTTCTATAACATTCTTAAATCAAAATCTTAGTTAGCTTTTTGCTGCTTATTTCAAATTCTTTAAGTTCTTAAGCTTGTAATTAATTATTCTTTTGTTCAGAGTTGAAGATAAACTTACCCAGTTAAGACTTTTCAAATCTATTGTTCTCTAATAGCTTTAAAATAGGCAATAGGCAAATTCCAAAAGTGATTACAGGGTGAGGTTTGGAAAACTTAGTGTCCATTAAAAGGCTCCAACACAGTTGTGAGCAAGATGTCTGTTCCTGTCATCTCCCTGTGCTCAAACCCACAGAAAACCACTGTCCTGTGCTCTCCTTGTGAGAAGCAGCCATCTGGAGCACATGTAGGCAATCTCCTGTTCTCTTCTTATCGGGAGAGGTCTACTCACTGGTTCCTTGGTCTTTGCCACAGTCGTCGGCTCCGCTTTCACAGAGCTGTATTCAGCCCACCATTCCTCCCCCGGAAGTCTGATAATTCTCTATTGTCTTAAGCTGCATAATATGTAATAATATGTAATGAGAACTATGATCTAAGTATTATCAGGAAAAGCAGAGGCTTAATGGGAGCTCACCAGAGTATAATATTTAGCATTTAAACATTTTATACGCTTCACTTAACATTGCAATCACTTCTGCAAGATAAGCTACCAATCTTTTTTTTAAAAAAAAAAGACGTTTCATATTGTGCCTTTTGAAACATAAGGATTTGAAAGACAACTAGCAATAAAATAAATCTGTAATATATATAATTAAACACCAATAAAGCAAAGCAAGAAGTATCAACATAAATGCAACAGAGACAACACAAAACTGGTTTGCTTTCAATTGCCTTTGGAAAAGCAAGATTTTTTTAGGGTTACCTAACACCAGAAAAGGATGGAACTGCTTACCATTTCCTAGGTAATGGTAACCCCTGAAACAGAACCCAGGGAGATGATGTGGGCTTGCATTTCAAGCTATAGGAGCTTCTCTCTAGAATCCTCTCTGCAAAGAAGTTCAACAGGCAGTTTCTTTAGGCCCCAGGCAAAACCAGTTTTATTCTCCAAGTGATCAGTCATATTTATGCATTAACTATTTATCTGAGTTCAAAGTGGTCTGTACATTGTTGAAATACTTTTTGTGCTGTGTTGACTGTGTTTGATGTATTTTTTCTCACTGCTGGTATTTCATCAGAGACCCTTCTGAGTTCATCTGATGAAAGAACAGTATATAAGGGAAGGAATAGCATGCCTAAATGTTGTGGTACTATGTAAAAGACATTGCCCTTCCCCAAGGATGATGTGGATGTACAGATCATTTCCTATGGCAGAAATCAGTCCTTCACATCTTACTGTATGTGAGGGGATAAGACTAAAAAAACCGGTGGTTGTCTAATCTTACCATGTGAGTTTGGGATAATGAAAGATTTGAACTAACAGTTGCCTAGGTCCTTGTTCTTGTCTTGGTACCAGACTGTAGAATCTATCTTGTCCAGGATCCCATTTCTCACCATAGGCAGCCAAATATCTCAGCTGATACTGAGAAACATTTAGGCCTAGCTTCAAGACAGCAGACAGCAGAATAGTCATTGATTTCTAGAGCCATAGTGCCTTGGAAGGTGGGAAATAATTATCTACCTTCTGACAAGGCTATGTGCTTCATATGTTCTGAGCATCTTTCTGGTGAGGGGGGATAAGCAAGCTTGTTCTACATTTTATGCCATCTAACATTAATTATTCACTGTAACATCAACTGTTGTGGACTAGTGTTCACTTCATCAGATGTATTCATTATTATTATGTGAGGATATTGAGGGAAAAGATATAAAATCTGTTGGATGAATTGCCCTGAAATGCTTCATTCTTCCTTTAGGAAGAGTGAAGCCCACATCATGACATTTTCTTTTTAAGGAAAGCTGACAGAGCAGGGGTATCTGAAGGGCATGGTCAAAAACACACATAAAAATAGGGGGCACTTTGATTGAACGTTGTGGCTGCCATCATGATGATTTTTGTCCACATCCTGTGGACAACCCTGGGGACAAGCCTGTGAGAAGGTGTGGACAACCCCAAAATTACTATACTGCTGTTACAAACTTTGCTGATGTTTTTAAGAAAATACTCTGTAGGGCTGCTGTGTAAATTTAGAAATTCAGGACTACCCCCTGTTGCTTGAATAATTTTGGAACAGTCTCAGTTCCATTCATGGTCCAAAAGTATTTGAAGGAAACCATTTTATATTCATGGTTCATCCAAAGCAAATAAAGAGTCCTCATATGCAGGACTTCATTTTTTAAAATAATCTTATTAAAGATTACAATTAGAAAAATTAAAAACTAATACAAAGTACAAAAGAAATATAAAAATGAAAAAGAAAAATAGAAAGTGCAGAAAAGAGAAAATATGGGGGGAAAAAGAAAGAGAAAAATATAAAGAAGTAACTGCCCACTTCACCATGACAAGTACAAACAATTTTGGTAACTTTTCTTACCAATGTTACCTGTATTTTAAGGTATCTTAAAATACAACAAATGCTCTCTTCTTCCATAACTCATATCTTAACTATAAACAAAATCTTAAACCCTTGTCATTCATTCCTGGTCAGCAAAAATCCATTAAGGGTTACCAGAGATAACCTCATATCTATTTTTACCTTGATCAAATAAACCAACTCTATATTCCTTTCCTGTACTTTTAACAATCTTGGCTTTTAATCCCTTCAAATAATGTTCTCAAACATGATTTCTTTTCATCTTCTCTTTGTTTCCTCTCCTCAAATCCTTCAAAACTTAGATCTCTTTTGTAAATCCAGTAAAAGAAAGTTATCCAAATCTCTCTTCTGATTTGATACTTGTATGTCCTTTTCAAATATCAAGACATCAGCTGGTTTCATTTGTATATCCAGTATATCATCTTTTTCCATATCATTCTTGTAACTTGTCATATACTGTATAAATCCATATTCAAATCTCAGTCTTATCTGGTACAGATTGTTCCTGTTCTGTAACAACTTTTGTACATCAGCCATCTATGATACTAGCCATTCTTAAAATTAATTCTGAGTCCATAGTTCACAAATCTTCATAAAAATATCCACCTTTAAAGTGTTTTGCTCCATTCTGTACTAGCATGTCAACTCTGAGTATTCTTCTCCTTTAATTGTAATCTTTAGTTTCTTTTGGTTCCCTCTAATGTTTGAAATTCAAAGTCCCATCTTATCATTTTTTCCCAAAAAACCCAAAACAATCAGTTTCCCACAGGAAGGATTCTTATAATTAATTTCAATTTCTTATTTCAAATCCATCTGAACCCTTAGTCCATTTTTAACTTTCCATTATCAACACTCTAAAAACCCTTTTGCTGTTTATTCCAAAAAATAATATTTTTCTAAATCCTTAAACTCATATTTAAAGCTTCTTTCATGAAAGAGAAGGAAACTCACTCAGTGAATGCAATAAAAACTTGCAGTTTTGAAAGTCTTAATATTTCAAAAGCAGTAAAAATCATCCAAAGATGATTAAGAAATGAGGCTTAGTTGAGCTTTTTGTCCATAAAAGCTGAGTTACAACTGTAAACTTAGATGGAATTGACTCCCAGCCACTTAACCATAAGCCAACCACAAAAACCTTGGTTCCTGCAGTCTACTCATGAGGAGCAGCTCTCTGGCATGTGCGTGGGCAATCTCACATTCTCTCCTTTCTCCAGAGAGATTTAGGTGACCACGATCCAACATCCAGCTGCGATCTCCGACAAACACCATCCCACCCAGACAGGGATATTTAGCTTGCCACGGCCTCAGTGGAAGTCTCCTCATATGGACGGCCTCATAAGGGTGGGTGATCCTTAAGAACAGACCCCAACTTCTATTTTTGACCTCAGCAGGACTCAGTTTATATTTCTTTTTGGTTCACCAACAAAATCTCCCTGCAGAGCATGAGGAGGAGAGGAGAGGAGAGGAGAGGAGAGGAGAGGAGAGGAGAGGAGAGGAGAGGAGAGGAGAGGAGAGGAGAGGAGAGGAGAGGAGAGGAGAGGAGAGAACACTGCAGGAACTTCCATTAAGTTTACAGGTACAAATAAAATTCTCCAGCTCATTTTGGAAGTTAAAGTAAGAATAAGTTAGTATGAATAAGTTAATGAGAATGATAAATTCACAAGAATAAGTTAAGCCTATAATAGATGTTTAAGAATGGTGTTTTCCCCAAACCCCAAGACACTCCAAGCAACAGAATTATACAAAGTTCTGCTACTTTTGCGATGCTGAGTTTAATCGTTCCCCCAAATGCCAAAGCAATTCTCCAAGGCCTGTTTTGCTTCAACCCTCTACTGTTTTCAAAGAACAACTTTATTTCTCCTTCTTAGAGCCTGAGTATAACCAAATAAAGGAGCTGGTTATATGGATTTGACTGCTATAATAAAAGAGCTCCCTTCCTCTTCCCCTCATCTTTGCTGAATGCAAAACTGATATTTTAATAAAACGTGACATTTCAGCGAATCCCACTATGCATTTTAGATATTTCTGCTAAGACTTTTTTTTTAACGATTCTTTGCTGACAGGTGCATAGAAGGATTATTAGATTAGGTTGCCTGCTTTTGCTTTCATCTGTGATTTGGACTGGATGCTTTCAACACTATTTTGTTTAAAAGCAATATCTCATGAGATCACCAGTGGTTGAAAATGCAGCACACCTTCTCAATTCTTTACAGAGGGATCAACTTAGAACTGGACAGACCTGGTAGATAATTTGTGCTGTTCATTTCAGTCTGTAAACCAGATTATCATAGATTTACCTCCATGAATCCAATGCAGCATCAATGGGGCCAGAGAAGAGGTACTTTTCGTCTTCCTCTGTATTCCATATACAGTGATACCTCGGGATACGAACGCCTCTGCTTGCGAATTTTTCGGGTTACGACCAGCTCTGGCCCCAAAATTTTACCTCGGTTTGCGAACTCCGCCTCGGGGTACGAGCCATTTTCCGCCGTGCCACGTGGTCCGCAGCCATTTTCTGCCCGTGCCACGTGGTCCGCGGCCATTTTTCCGCCCGTGCCACGTGGTCCGCGGCTGTTTTTCCGGCCCTGCCACGTGGTCCGCGGCCGTTTTCGCGCCGCGCCGCGCTGCACCCGGCCATTTTCGCGCCGCACCACGCCGCGCCCGGCCGCTTTCCGTGTGGTCCGTGGACGCCAGAACGGATTAACGGTAATTACATTGAACCTTATGGGAAATTGCCTCGGGTTGCGACCAAATTCGGGCGGAGGGCGGAACGGATTAACCGGATTTACATTGAACCCTATGGGGAAATTTGTCTCGGGGTGCGACCAAATTCAGAGGGCGGAACGGATTAACCGGATTTACATTGAACCCTATGGGGAAATTTCCTTCGGGTTACGACCAACTCGGGATACGCCCAGAGTCACGGAACGGATTAAGTTCGTATCCCGAGGTACCACTGTACCTCCCTTTTCAGTTCCATTTCCTCTTCTCTCTCTCCTTTCATGTTTAAATGAGTTGTGATACACTGAAAAGCAAAGCTATAGTTGTGTCAAGCATTTTCATTTCTCCAAAAGATCTCTAAGAGGTAAGAGTACAAGAGGTCCTGTACTGATTTTCTTCAGCACTTCTGGGGCAGTGAATTTAGGGCTCCAGGGTCCTGAATTTTGCAGTATAGGAAAGCATAGAATCATAGAGCAGGAGAGGACAGTGTGTGGGGCGGGGATCAGCTCACACTCATTGTAGACTCAGAATGTATCCATCCTGTGACTTTCTAACTTTGGCTTTAAGACTCTAGCATAGTGTTGTCCAAACTTGGCCACTTTAAGATGAGTGGACTTCAACTCCCAGAATTCCCCAGCCAGCCATGCTGGCTGGGGAATTCTGGGAGTCGAAGTCCACTCATCTTAAAGTGGCCAAGTTTGGACAACACTGCTCTAGCAAGATAAAATTCAAACCACCCTGTAAGTGGTTGGATTCATTATCCAAACGTCATGAAATTTCTCCTCATCTTTAACTGAAACATACCATCATGTAATTTAACCCCTCCAGTCTGCAGTGATAGAGAACATGCCTTTGCACATTTCAAAGTGACAGACAGCTTTTGAAGAGTCAGTTCTCTAGGATATACATCTCAAATTCCTTCAACATTTCCATCTACAACATTTCCTAACTTTCTTCTGAATCTGTTCTATGCTATAAATCAAGTTTATATAAAAAGACAGCTACTTACAGTTACTAACAGACAAAGAAATTCTTCTGTATTTTAATCTACCTGGTCTCATTCAATTTGATAAAAGAGAATTTGCTTTAGAACATTTTTCAAAATAAAAGTGATCTTAGAGATATTTTCATGGAGAAAATGTGTTGCTGTTTTACATATTTAGTTATGAGATAGTCAAAGAAGCGATTCTTCTGTCTTTCACTATATAGTCATCTCTTGAACAGTCTGGAGTCTCCCCACTTCTTATGCATCAGTGAAATCCAAAAGGGGTAACTCTTCTCGTGAGTCTTTTTCAGCAGTGGTGCTCCTGTCACTGCTTAGGGAGAATTTATGGGGAAATTTCTTCTCCCCCTGGAAGAAAATGGAGAAATCATTCAGCAAATTGGATGGAGAATTTTGAAAGGCCATTTGTACCCCATTCTCCTTGAAAAAAGCAGCTTCCATGCTTAATCTCAGATCACTAGAAAGAACAATAATGTTATCAGATCATTAGAAAGAACAATAATGTTTCCCAAGAATATTAATGAAACCCTGGAGCCAATAAATATGGTGCCTCTCAGTCCATACAGTCCTTTTTTATTCCTCCCCCCCTCTTTTTTTTGGTAAATATTTGTCACCACACACACACACACACACACACACACACACATTCCCATATTTAAAATTCTAGGATGGCTTGAGTTTTGATGCCTTTTTAAAATTAAGCATAGAAAAATATATCACATCTAATTATCTTTTTGCTTCTGCCAATGCAATTAAAATATATAAACAACAAAGAGGTAAAGCATATAGCTCTCACATTTAACTGTGCTAGTAAAAAAAGGTCAAATCTAGATAAAGATCTTACAGCTGTCCTGAAAAATTTACCATTTCAGCTGCTGAGATTGCACCATGGTTATATTAAAATGCAGATTATCTATAGGAATCGTATGCTTTGGAATAAAACACATCAAGTGAGTTTTTTTTTTTTAAATTAAACTTATTTGCAGGCAAAAGGAACTTGAAAACTATGTGTCAATACAAAATTAGTCAATACAAAAATATGTCAGCAGCAAAAATAGCAAAAAAAATAAATAAATATTTGCCTATTGGTCAGCTGGTTTATGCTTTCTTGACTCTCAAAGGAATATACTGTAGTTGCTATGAAGTTTTCCAAGATAAGGTAAACATCCTTTTTTGCTGCAAATGTGAGCGAATCCATGTAAAACAGACAGAATGAAGTAGATAGATAGATAGATAGATAGATAGATAGATAGATAGATAGATAGATGAAAGACAGACAGAATATTGGAAAAACTGACAAACCTGGGGGTGGGGGGAATCTCTAGGTTCCTGGCAGCTATGAATTTGGGCTTTAGGCAATGATAACCCAATACATTACACCAATCTTAGATGTGTTGATTACAATTTTCATGATTTCCAGGTAGCTTATCGAGTCAGCATGATAAATTATGACACGCACACACAGAAAGACAAATTCCACACTGCAAGGCCCAGATCATCTTTTCTCCTTGCCTATAATCTATTTTCTATCTCATGCACAGAAACATACTTTACAGTAATAGCCTTGTTTAAATATTCATCTGTATGCATAGGGACTTGAAAGTCCTCTTCTTTCTAACCCTTCATGTTCCTCTAGAAGGTCTGAAGACAGATGGAACTTGGTTTTGTTGGAATGTGCAAGGAGTATACTTCTCTGTAAGATCTGAAAATGTGATAAATCCAAGTCCCAGATGGCATAGAAAAATGAACTTAAATTAAGTAAATACTGATACAGCTCTCCTTCCACATGGAGGTCAGAGAGAATAAAAGGGACCTATGTAGCCATTCCATGTCCCCATCCTCTCTCCCTTTTCTAAGCCATCCCATGTTCATGCAACTGTCCATGCAGCAGCTATACAGTATTGGGTTTTGCCAGTGTCATGCATCTCTGGAAAAGGCTGTAATACTGGGAAAGGTGAAAGGAAAGAGAAGAGGATGACCAGCAGCAAGGTGTTTAGGCTCAGTCACCACTGCAATGGATGCACCATTGGGAGAGCTGAAAAACCAGGTTAGGGACAGTTCATCATGGAAGAAATCTATCTACGTGGGTGCCAAGAGTCAACAATGTATTGATGGCGCATAATCTATCAAAAATGTCATGTGTAGTTTGACCCTGGATAAATTCAAAGAAAACATACTTAAACTAAAAGTTAAATCCCTAAGAAAATGTATAATTACAGAAAGCTCAGCAGACAAAACATATGACATTCCCTCAAATACAAAAGCAACCAGATTTTTATACCACAGGCACAGTTCCCAGAGCCACTGCAGATGTTGCTGTCACATTTTAATTTTTAATTTGAAATGGTAGTAGTATTAAATATATGATAATTATGTTATCTGCATTCTAATATTAATTACATTAAATCAAATCAAATGTTGTTTCTCTCCTGGCCCTGTCAACTTTTCTAAAAGTACCCTCTGACTTTTAACTCCAAAAATACTTTGTTTTAGACTGTGTGAGACACTATAGACTTATTCTCTTTACAGTATTGTTTTACATTTTTAATTTTTTGCTTGCAAGAATTTAGCAACCAACAAGTGTTACACTAACAGCCAATAAAATGTTTCCAATCAATTCACAGCATCAGGCACAAGATTATGGATCTGTACATTGTACATGATCAATAGATTGGTAGGGGAGGTTTTTCTTCTTTTTGCCTCTGCAGTACCAGATTGATTTTTTATAGAAAAGCTGCTCATTGCAATAAAATGCCTCTTTTCATGAATTGCCTGCCCCATGATGTTTGATCAGTGGAGGCAATGGAAGAGGCAAGTACTCCGTCTCCTATTTATAGTGCTTGATTATAATGTGTGTCAAACTGCATAATGTTGCCAGAAAAATATTTATTATTGTACAGTATGTACTAAAGCATTAAGGTTCAAACTAAATGTTCTTGCTGGATTTCCTTCCTTCCTTCCTTCCTTCCTTCCTTCCTTCCTTCCTTCCTTCCTTCCTTCCTCCCTCCCTCCCTCCCTCCCTCCCTCCCTTCCTTCCTTCCTTCCTTCCTTCCTTCCTTCCTTCCTTCCTTCCTTCCTTCCTTCCTTCCTTCCTTCCTTCCTTCCTTCCTCTCACTCCCTCACTCCTATGTGTGATGGAAGTCTAATGCAATACTGCTCAATTCAGGCACCATGTCAGTTTCTTCATCACATACAAGACCACATATATGTGTGATTTGAGTTTCCAGACTTAGCACAGGAAAACCATGGCTTACAGCTGCTTGTTTGTTTCTAAATTTTTATTTGCATGCCTCAGTGTCGTACTTCTATTTTGTAGCCCTTGAAGTAAAGAGCTGACAATAAATGCAGTTTGCAGACCAGTTTCAAATTATGCTTTGATATCCTTGTTTGGAAAATCCTTTCAAATCATGGTTTATAACCTATAAAATACCAAGTCATGGTTTGGTGTCATGTCTGAACGCAACCTGTAGGTTTCCTTGACATAGGGCTGTAAAATAGGAGAGAGAAGCTTAATTATTACAAATTAGAAAACCGCATCCATTAAGTGGGCTTCCATTTGCAGACTTGAATGGTTTCTGATAAGATTCTTTTTGGCTCTCAGCTGCATGGTTTTCTTGAAATGGGTGACAGTCTACTAATCCGGAGGAGAGTCCACTAATCCTTTCTCAGTGACCTGCACATAAGCATGCAAGAGCTCTAGTTTTCAATCACTCCATGCTTAATTCAGGAAATGATGTCATAAATTTGTAAGGCAACATCAAATGAAGATCAAATAAGCATCTATCAGCTTTTTTGCATGATGTTGCCAGAAGAGATCGTGAGCATTCGCCAGTCTTATATTTATGCATTTTCTACTTGTACGTCATTGCCACACTGAAGCAAAAATTGAGCTAGCCCTTATTGCCCTGATGTAGCCCTGCCGCTAACATCCACATGCGGGCACCATTAAAAAACGGTAAAGACTCCCTTGAGTCAAATCACATACAGTTTTCTTGGCAACAGTGCAAAAACGGTTTGTTGCCACCTTTCAGGATGTGCTGTAGTTGTTTTAATCCCTGTATGTTGCCCAGAGTCACTATTGTGAGGTTGCCAGCCAGTTAAATCATTTAAATTAAACCAATGAATAAATAAATAAAATGTGTTTTTTGCTTTCCAGTTGAGACAACAGACCAAGATTTCCTTCTGGCTTCCCATCCAAAAAATAACCAGATCTGAGATTGCTCAGCTTTTTTGAGATTAGCCAAGATTGACCAGATGGTGCTGTGTTTGTGTTGGGGCTTCAAAATATTAGGGTGTTTGTTCAACTAATAGTATTTATTGTTGAACTTGGCAGATGGTGTTACTGGCAGGGTTGCTGGCATCTTTCAACTGCTCTGAAGTTTCTCTAGCTGTCTGTACTATTCAGTCTGAAAAAAGCCAAATTGGAAAAGTTGCTTCCTTGGGATTGAACTGAAATATGGGAAGCCAGAGAGTCTGCAGACGGCTGGAGAGAAAGATAGTAAACAACACATTTACACAGACACTTTGGCTATGTCATAACTGAACAAATGCAACATCACTACAATTCATCCATGATAATTTATCTGAAATTCTTTTCTCCTCTAAAGGAATTTTAGCAGCTAATTCTCTGTCCTCAAACTGATGAAGAATTGATAGGAGGAAAAAGAAGCAGGAGATGTTTTCCCATGTTTCTAATATTAAGCCATCAAAGATGGGAATTGTAATGTTCTCTTCGGGCCTTAAATAATCTATAAAATTGTGTCCCATTACCAAGCAAATCACCTGTTTCTTGAGAATGTAACAGCAAGCAAATATGGGCAGGATGCAGCACAACTGAAAAGACAACTTCCTAGTAACGGAGCCACAGAATGAACTAAAGCAGAATTTATAGGATTTTGTTACCAATTTATCTTCTGTGAGAAAATGGGTTTGAAAAGCCACATAATTACAGCAATGAATTGTGCTCGAGGGAAGGGGGAAGAGGCAGAAGGAGAGAAAAATAGGTTACTTGAAAAGTTGCTTGAAAGAAACAGCATGGATATTGAAAATCTATTCCTCATTTTGCACATTCTTAGGAAATGCTTGCACCAAGTGGCGTAATCTTTGCAGGACATTCAAATCCATGACTTGCCACTTTCTCCATACATTGGTTTTAAACATATTAGTAGTATGGGCAGAGCAACTTGACTAGCTTGCTTTGAAAAGCAGAAGGGTAAAGGGCCTTGCAGGCCAACTAGGGTTAAAAAAAAACACAGCCTTCTAGGAGTATTGCACTTTTGTATGTATCTTTGAAGCAACATCAAACAGAATATTCCCTTATGCTGGGAAAGCATTGTTCTCTTTCTGACAGTCCCTTATTTGTAACTAAGACTTAATTATGGAATATCAAGAGCCCACATGATTCAGTGCCAAGCTATTACTCATTTTTCCCCATTTCACTGCTTTATGAATGAGCAATAGAATCTCAACCAACTTCATTGTGACACTTGCTATTCAGAAAGAAAACAGGGAACTAAAAGTCTTCCATATTCCTCCTTGCCAAGTTGAGATTTTTCATCTCAGTGAATTTATAAACAAAAGGCTAAGAGCAAATGGAGCTTGTCATTTAACTTGATTTGTGCTGCTACTTTCCAAATTAATTCGAAATGCTTCCTTTGTGCAAGAATACAGAGAGACATCTTTTGTTTTACACTTGTTATGATGTTCTAGAGTCAAACACTGTAGAGATTTCTTTGTTTTACTAGGAAGAAATGTATTTATCTATTCATTAGATGTGTGAAGTACTGTAGAAGGTAGACAAGCTAAACAAGTTTTCTTTTCTAATAGCAGCTCAGGGGCTAATTTAATTGGAGTCCCAGCACTGAAAGGAAAGGCTACAATCCATCATTGTTGTGCCCAAGTCCCAGCCTAACACTGTCTACTCCCGCACATATCTCAGCCCTCAAATTCTGCAAGATGCTTTTTGAAGAAAAGATTTCATTAGGAATTCTAATCACATAGCTGTTAAAAAAAAAAAGCAAGCACAATTTTAGGTGGTGTCAACAGAGGTGTCATTTCTAGAACCTAGGATAATATGTCTCAGAACTCATCTCTCAGAACTCATCTCTCAGAACTCATCTCAAGTCCTATATCTAATTTGGGGGATCTCAGTTTTGGTAGGATGCAGACAAATGGGAATGAATGCAAAGAATGGGAGTGAGAATGATCAGAGGGCAGAAGACTAAGTCTTATGAGGAGATATTAAGGGAACTGTACATTGTTTAGCCTTGCAGTAAAATAAGCAAATATAATATTCTTCCACTATCTGAAACAATATAACATAAAAAGCCATGAACTGTTCCCTATCATTCCAAAGTGCAGGACACAGAATAATAGTCCTGTGATTTTGGGAGAAAAGCTTCCAAGCAGTCAGAGTAGGTCAGATGTGGAACCAATCATTTAGGGAAGAAGTGGACTCCCTTTTGCTGGGTGTGTTCAGTCAAGGGCTGGATGAAGATTTCATGATTCTGTAGAAAATACAATGAAAAATTCAATCCTGGGTTTGGGTTTGCTTTGGATTCTAGCTGACATCAGTTTAGATTCCAATCCTGTACTTATTCATTTGAGTATAGGTGTTATTAAACACAGTGGAATTTAGTTTGGACTAGGCATGAATGAAATCTAATGAACAGCATAGAGCTGCATTTGTTAAGTTTCTGGTTTTTTATTGTTATTCACTTGAGAGTATACTTCATACTGTAGGTCACTTAATTTTCATTAGCTTCAATTTGCTTTTTAGCACCATTGGCATCAGAGCCCAGATCAGTAAATTGCCCAGATATGCATACCAATTTGTTCTCAGAATCCCAAATAGAAGACTTGGGTTTATCCAACTTAATACTTTCTGCTTCCCATAGCAATGAAGCAGGATTAGCATGTTGTTGTTTGAAGCCTGAGCTTGATATAGAACTCACTCTTCTCATGGATGAGTAAGACAGCAACAAGCAATTATCTGATGCGTTACACAGCAATAAAGCAAAACAATTTCTTTGATTATTTCACACACCCACATTGTGGCAATTTGCATGATAGTATTGATTATACTTCTGCAATGGAAAAGAAGTGAATTTAATGTTAATAATCATGCACATTAAATAACAATCAAGGACAGACGACAGTGTCCCAGTGAATATCTGGTAAACACAATCCACTGGCTGGCTGGTGCAACTGACTGGTTCCACTCTTTCACAGTGAAACAGACTGGACAACAACATGACTGCGAGAGAATGAATTAATGATTATTCCAACCAAGGCCAAGTGTGACAAGGGCAAGGGAGGTGTGAATGTAAAAGAAAAAGCTATTTTTCTCCATCACCATGGTATCTTCCTAACATTTCTCAGCACAGTGGTGCAAGGTACTGTAGCTAAGGACTTCTGAAATTTAGCCATGTAGAAGATAGAACAAAATGGTTGCTAACATATTGTGATATACTTTCAAAACATTTTCAGAACAAAATAACTGCCATGATTTGCATGCCACAATTAATACAGATCCATGGGGCAAGGCCAGCAAAACATCATTTGGTCTTAATTTGTTGGATAACCTTCAGTTTTATAGATCTGTAGATGTAGACAAGGGACAGGGACAAGGGACAAATCCATCATGAGACTCAACCCTTGTTCTTTTGCTTGACCCATAGGAGATGCGAGATAACTAGGATGATCAGCAGTTCCTTATGAAGAGAAATTGCAGTTCCAATTTCCTTACAGGAGCAGAATTAATCCTTAAAAAAGCAATTCCTTGAAACTAGACACAAGTAGTTTCTGGCTAGCTGATAGCTTATTGTACTCTCTCTTTCTAGCAGAAAAAAGGAGCATTGCAAAAGAAATATTTATTTATATTTATATAGCACGCTTGGATCTCCTTATAAATTAGCTAATTACAAAGGGAAGGCAAGATTTTAAAAAATCAGAAATACAATAAAATGTAGGGAGGAAAATGCAATTGTAACAGTATTAAACCATTAAATATGTTTGTATATATCCTTGCATGCTGGAACTTGATGGCACAAACTTATTGTGTTCTATTTTCATGAACTGTTATGGATGAATTATTCCATTTGAGGCTGCTGCAATTCCATTATCCCCAAGAAATGGAGACAGGGAAGTTGGAGCTGAAACAAAACTTGAAGAGAAAAGTTTGAGTGACTTTTCTTGCTCTCTTTTCTTTCTTTTTGGAGGAAAAAGGCTAAATTGATAGTAAGCAAATGTATTGTCCTGATGTAGTTATAATTAAAATAAATAGAATAAAAATGGTTATCACTAGTCCTTTCATTTTCTCCATATTCATTCCCTCTTCCTTTCAAAGTGAAAGCATCTGCTGCCTATAACACTGATGTTTTCTAATCAATTGACATGGCATTTTCAAACCAATTAATGCCCTCCCTGATTCATACCTGATCAATACTAAACACAGAGAAAAAGTTAGCAATTAATAAGGCACACAGATATAGCCACCCTTCACATGCTTGGTCTCTTCCCTTCTTGTAACACTTCTGCAATAAAAATCCAATCAAATGTACATGACATTAATAGATCTTTTATTCTGAGCCTACTTAGTTGACTTCTCATTTATGTGAATAAAAACAAAAAATGGAACACATTCATTTCACTTTAGTATAGGGTGTTTTGTGTTTCTTTGTTTCTTTGTTTGTTTTAAAGGAATACATGGTTATGGAGATGGTGGAAGAATAATAGCACAAGGACAGGCAACCACAGCTGAAAGAAAGATGCAGTCATTAAACTTCCTATTTAAGGTCTCCAGAGCTTAAGGCTGCTCCAGAGGTTTGGCTGCTAAAATTCACCACCAATCATGACAGGATTTCCTGCTGTTTTCCAGTGGAAAACTAAGGAAGGAAGATATTTTAATTCTTTTGATTGGTTTAGTGCACTGAAAAGAACAAAAAAAAAAAGAACCTTTTTTTTAGAATGCTAAAAAAAAATAGCCTTGTTATTTGTGCGAAGTCCTGCAGTATGTCAAAAATAATCATAAAAAGGAAAGTGAGGCCCAGGTGCCCCAAGGTTGCCCATCTCAAGTACAACAGCTAGTGACCTCCATTTTGATATTAGATGTTCTAACTCAACTATTATCTCATTAGGAAACCTTGAGCAAGTCCTCATCGCTCTCCCTAACCACAATTCAGAGTTGTTGTCAAAAGAAAAATGAAATTGCTTAATGCACTAACCAGAGCATCTCAGATAGGTAAAATTATTAAACAATTATTTTTCTATATGCAAACTGATTATCTTAACAGACTGTCTGGCAAGAAATTGACACAAGGAGATAGATAGATAGATAGATAGATAGATAGATAGATAGATAGATAGATAGATAGATAGATAGATAGATAGATAGATAGATAGATAGATTCTGCAAACAACAAAAAGCAGAACAATGTGTAAAAGTGACAGATTTTGAGCAACAAATTATATCTTGCCCTCACTGATTGATTGGTCCTTCCGTTTTATTGATAAATGGCTAATTCGAAAGCTGAGGGTACACATATGTAATTCCAGTCTCAGCACTTCCCTAAGGTACCAAGTTGGGCAACATTAAATTAAATTAGCTCAAAGGAATATTCCAGGTTACTATTTTAATTACTGAGCAAATATTTATTTTAATCATCCCAATTTTTCTCAGTCATTTAAAAATGATGAATTGGATTTGACAAGTTCCTCCATCTTTTTCTGCTTACGGCATGTTTGTCTATATTTAAGACAGAAAATTAGAATCATTACAGCAGGATGGAGTATTAAACTATCAGAAACCTATTATCCATTCTTTTCAAGGAAGGCACAGTATTTACGAAATTATCTAAGATTCACTGCTGTGTACAGTCAGTATATTTTAGTCCATCTTATTCACAAGGTTTTTATGTAGATAAAATTGTCTAAAACACTTGAAGGAATTCCTCAAGGGAAAGTTGAGGTACAAATATTACAAAAAATTGCCACATATTTGTATGTGGAAGCTATTTCTTTTTCTGTTGGATGAACATACATTTAAAATACCAGGAGCTATGTTTCAATAAATCATTCCATTACCAATCCATGTCAGTTTCACAAGCATTTATAAGGCTTTTTTGCCCCCCCCCATTTCTGTATACTGTTTTAAAAATGCACTTAGATGCATTTCTGAAAATATATTATAAGTATCCCTAAATATATTTTATAAATGCTGAGTTTTAGAAACGAATAAACAGTCAAAACTCTTTTATTTTGTAAAATATAGATGAAAGCTAAAATTTCACAGGTGTCAGCAAGGGTCTTTTTTCTAACTGACATTTTGCACTACAAAGTAGAATATATAGGATTTGTTTCCCTTCCATTCACCCATGGTTTGGGTTTGTCATAGCTTCTCTTCATGGTTTACTAGAACTGCCCAAATGGTTTCCTGTCACACTGCTGGTCAAGAGAAGCCATGAGGACTATGCTTGGCTATAGCCATGCTATGTAAATGCTTTCAATTGCATGTATCCAAAAACCTTGACCCTACTAAAAAGGAGGTGGATTGGCAAACAATAGAAATCACAGTTCAAGATGGCCTCTGGAGCAATATTTTTCAACCTCAGTAATTTTAAGATGTGTAGACCTCAACTCCCAGAATTTTGGGAGTTGAGGTCCACACTTCTTAAAGTTGCTGAGGTTAAGAAACACTGCCCTAGTGGATCAGAGTTGTAAATCAATAGATTGGATTATCTAACACAATTTTTAAAAGGATTCAGAAGTCACAACAAAGATTAAAATTGATTTTGATAAGGATTCAAACTAAAAATGGTAAAGTAGTCAAAAATAGGAGAAAGAGCAATAATTTCTTTCCCCAAGCTTTTTAATGCATGCATTTCTGCTGAGTCAAAGCTAACCCAAAGGGTAGAACATATAAGTTTAGATCTCTTTCCCTAAAGCAGCATGGTTAGGGAAGCTTTAGTAAACTATATCTTATAATAAGACAATAGAACAGTCAATGATTTCTCTTCTCTTCTTTGTTCTCTCTCCTCATCATGGTGTTTTCCATTGTGGAAATAAGTTAAAGTAGCAATATTTTGTACATATATTTATTTTAGAGACTTCTGAAATTCTTACATAGATTTGGGATGGTTGAGCTGTTCCTCAAGAAACAACCAAATCTCTCTGAAGTAAGGTAATACAGCAATTGCACAGACATCTGGGATATGATAGGTTGAGTCCTATAAGAAGGCACCTAAGCCCTTCTACCCTCAATCCCTTCTCCACCCTCCCACAACTCCTGTGGAGAGCCTAGTTGGTACATTTTTATTTATTTGTTTATTCAATTTATATGGCCGCCATCTCAAATAGGTGACTCTGGGCAGTGAAAAATCATAAAATCAATTCAAAACCAAATTAAATCATAATACTAAAAATTAAATACATACAGCAGCCATGAAAAATATTACAATCCATAGATGTTCACATAACTAGGAAATGGAGCCCTTCACAAACTCAAGTCCACAGCCCTGGGCGCATAACCAGGTCTTCAAGGCCTTATGAAAGGCCAACAGGGTCAGGGCCATCCTAATTCAAAAATAAGTCTGCCATTTTTGTTCTACTTGCAATATTTTGTATTTGTTTACACTGAGTAAATGCCATTATTGGTTTAGCAAGACCCCTTTAAAGTTTCTTGCAATCTCTGCTTAATTTTATAACTGAACAATTTGGTATTATCAGCAAACATAGCCATTCAAAGTTCATCTCTAACTCCAACTAATTTTTGAAAAGTTAAAAAGCACCGGTCTCAGCACAAAACTGTGAAGGAATTACATATTTTTCTGTTGTGGGGGGGGGGAACAAATTCCAAATCATGAGGAGACTTGTCCTCTGATCCCATGCTGCTAAATTTGCTCAGGAACCTTTGGTGAGAGATTATATCAGAAAACTTTGGAAAGTCTTCCAATCTACATCTCCTCAATTGGCTTGACACATGATGACTTCATTGATAAATTTATATAGTATTTTATATAGTATTTTTTGGTAAAAAAAAAAACAGAAGTAGTTCATCATTACCTAAATAGATAGATGATATAGAAAGAGAGATTGATAGATACATCTAGAGATATCAATGTAGACATAGATACAGATATACAGTGTATATCTTCCCAGTGTAATCTACAACCTGAGGTTTTCTAGTGGAAATCCATTCAGGTATTAGCCTGGTCCAACACTCCAAGTGAAATGCTGCTATTTAATTATGGAATGCCTCATCTCCAAATTTTGCTGCCACTGTTAGCTTCTCCAGCTTAAATTGTTCTCAAGGGAGCAAAAATGAATGAATGAATGAATGAATGAATGAATGAATGAATGAATGAATGAATGAACGAATGAATGATAAATACAGCCCACAAGCACTGGTGTAGTGTGTAGCTGGAGCCCAGTCAAGTTGTTTGTAGATGTGAGGAGTATGTTGTATTAGGGGGAGTGTTGGCTTTATGTTTTTATTGATTTTATTATTGTTGTAAGCCACCCAAGGTTATGCTATGTAAGATGGGCAGCCATATAAATCTTTTAAATAAACAAATAGAAGAAAGCTAGAAAATGGAGTAGAGAGGCTTGTTTACTATTTGAGGCAATTTAATTAGGCTCCTATGTCATGAAAGAATCATTTTTACAACATTCCTTCTGTTTGTAAATAATGTTTTTAACAAGGGAAAGATCTTGCTCTCCTCTGTTTTTGTTTTTGAGGAAAAACATAGCTACCAGAGGGATTCAAATTTAACTTATTTTCCACGGTCTGATTTTATCTGTTAAAAATGAAAAATGAAAAGGTTTCCTTTTAAAATTTGTAACTGTACTGTATTAGTATATTTGAAGGATAATTTTCTCAGCCAAGAAAACTAAAAGGAAATAAAGAACAAAAATCTTCTTTTCTTCTGTTCTTATTGAATGAATATTTTTATTATGGTCACTGGCCAGAATTGCAAACAAAAACACATTAAAAATAAAAATAGAGTAAAAACAAAACAAAATATTACAGTTGAAGATGAGTTTGTCAGTGGATAATAAAAGTCTGCTGTTTGGAACATTCTGCCCCCAGAAGTGCGATTAGCCCCCACACTCCTGGTCTTCCGTAAGGCTTTGAAGACCTGGTTCTGCCACCTGGCCTGGGGTGGGGTGGGAATACCTCAAGCATGGGGATGGCTAGCCCCATAGAGGCCTTCTGCCTTCAGTCTCAGATTTTTCATCCTCTTGGTCTCTCCTTCTTCTTTTTAGCAATGTTTTTAATTAAGGTTTTATGTATTTATATATTTTATGTTTTTAATGTTTGTTGTAAATCGCCCAGAGTTCCCCCACTGGGGGGAGATGGGCAGTTGAAAAATTTAATAAATAAATAAATAAAATTTTACAGGTAGTATAACAAAATTTAACTACATTCAAGGAGACTGAATCATACTGATCTGATAACACTTGTTCATAAAAAAGATCAGAATTTCCCAGGTGCATAAGGAGTTATAAGGTGGATCCTTGAGTCCTTCTAGAGCAGTATTTCTCAACCTTGGCAACTTTAAGACCTGTGGCCTTCAACCCCCAGAATTCCCCAGCAATTAAAGTTGCCAAGGTTGAGAAACACTGTTCTCAAGAGTACAGTGTCACAGTACATGAGCTGTTTCAACAGCCCCTTGTCCACAGGGGTACAGTCTTAGCTCATAGGGGACTTTTTTGTATCAGCCTTCCAAAATTGCTGCGGGGGGAGTGTTGAAGGGTGCTAAAGTTAGTGCTCTTCAGAATGTGGAAACAGTTATGTGGTGTTAATATCTCATTGGTTTACAAAAAGGGTCTTGACTGCTGAGAAAAATGTTCTTAGGTAGAGTAGACTGGTCCTGTTGGGCTTCCAGGTCTTTGATATGTTCTTTAAATGTGCTGAGTGTACAATCATAACCCATCCTTACCCAATACCTCCCTGGAGAAGCCAAGATGTTGAAATTTTTGTCAGATTGTCCTGAACCATATTTATTTGCAATCGTCCTCAGTAAGGAAAGAACTCAAACCTGTGGGAAAGAACAGTAACTTCAATCAATGTGCTATGATACAGGTCCATGCACTTTAGATAGCCCTGCGAAATGACAGTACTCCTTTCAAGAGGAGTAAAGGAAGTGTAAGGTCCTAGCTGGGCACTGAAAAATAGTTGAACACGAGCCTTAGCTGAATATAGCTTCAGTGCTGCTGGGATATGTTGTACTCCTCTGGTGAAATGAAAAGTTTGAATTGTGGCAACTGTTTTTTGAGCATTTTGTATGACATAATTCTGGTGTGCACTGTGTTTGGTGGAGCTAGGGAAAACCATGCCCAAATATTTAAAAGATTTCACTTGTTCAATACTCTGGTCATTTATCCTCCAGGCGTGCAGTTTAGGTCTCTTTGCAAAGATCAGGATCTTAGTTTTACTGTAGTTGATTTCTAGTGCTTCCTCAGTCCAGTAATTGGCCATAGTATTCAGAGCTTTTTTAAGTCCAATTAATGTCTGTTCTCATTAAAGCTTATTTGACTGAGTTTGCTTTTATTCATAATTTGCAGAATCTATGATTAAGAGCAGCTTAAGTTATCCTGAGGCAGTTCATTAAAACATGACAAAAGGCTGAATCAGTCAAAGACCCCTCTTCCCTCAGGGCTACAAAGGGTGTCAGACATATTTGTTGCTCAAGTTAGAGCAACAAATGGTATCCTTATCTCAAGACAAAATGCAAATTATTTTGACCCCTGAGGCAGAAAATCTCAAAAGCACACTTCCTTGGCAACTAAATAAATAAATGTCTGCTCTTTTATGATAGCTAAAACCAGCTGTTTGAAGCAGCCATGTTACTCTGCCCCATGGTCTTATGAAATGAAAAGATCTAGAACATAGAAATATGTATTATACCATCACCCTGAAGAGGGGGAGATGTGATGACATAAGATAGAAGAGCCTAAATTGTTAATATAACTCAGGGCTCAGAGCAGGAAACCAGTGGATAATATGGAACCAGTCTCTGCAACATCTTCTCACTCTGCCTCTGAGCCCTGAGCAGTGTTACTGGGTGCAGAGTGGAAGAACAGAGAGGTAAACAGCAAGAAGTGGTCAGATTGAAGGATCAGGTTCCTGTCAGGCCTAGCCCAAGGAACTCCAAGAGACCATGTAAATTCAGTCCAGCTATGTTTATTAGCTACAACCTCTAGCAAGAATCTTCCCAGACTGAAACCCCAGCACCCAAGTAATGCCACCCACAACATTGTGAATTCCTCAGGGAGGTGCCAGTCTCATCCTCTTGTATTTCCCATGCTCCTCAGGAGATGAAAGAAAATGTTTTTCTCCCTGAGCCTGGTCTTCATAATTCCATTCCATCACAGTACCCTCAGGAATAAGACCCATGTTGAGCACCAGTTGAGCCTGCTGGATGCTTTGTAAGGCAGTATCAGAAGCAGAGAGGGTTGCCTGAGAAAATGTTAATTTCAACTCCCCTCATACCTCCCTGTTCAGAATCCCTGACCGTGAACAGTTTTCTTGGATATATTGATCCTTTTTGTATCCAGTCCATTAATATTTCTTGGTTTTGGATCCACAGGCTGGGTTGAGTAAGTTTTTGGCACAATGGTAGATTTACTTGGTTATCTGTTTTTCCTCCCCCTGGATCCCTGCACCTCTGTGGGACAGAAAAATCATAATGGCTTATGCAACTATTTCTTCATTCTTTGTTCTTCCTTTGTTCTTTGTTCACACATACCTATATAATCACCTGAAGTAGGCAATACTGTTATCTCCAAATATTTTGATTTCAGTTCCCCAAATAGAAGCCACCATAATCAGTCTCAAAGGACTATGTAAGCTGTAGTCTCAGACATGGCAAGCGCCAGGTTCCCTATCCCTGGCATCATGTCCAGAACTTGAAACTGATGTCATCAGCTCTGAGGTGGTGGTGAAATTAGTCCCTCATCCCTTTCAGACAAAGCCTTTCCATCCAGAATGTCTGGGCAGTGCTACTGCACAATGTCTCTTGAAGAGTGAACTTCAGGTTCATCCAGTGACTCAGAAGACCCCAAAGAATATCCATACAACCCTAAGAAGAGATTATAGTCAAAGTGTTACAGGAAAAGTTCTCCAGGTCTCCAAACTATAAAACTTTACCAATTATTCCAGGCCATTTTGAGATAACTTATCTGTATCCTAGCTGTGAGATTGCTTTTCCTGAATGTTTTCTGGACAATATGATGGTTAATCAGGGTCCTGAAAGTGTTTGTACCAATCTGGATTCCTTTATTTCATGCTGTCTTCTCTTTGAGTTGTCTGGATGCCAGAAATCCAGTGTGCTACATTATCTGCACGCCGTACCATGTCAGGTGTTCAGGCTATGAATGGGTAATGGGTAACAGGTCCAAAAGTCCCCAAGGCTGGAGACAGAGAGGGAATAGCCTGGAAGCAAAATTTGGTGGGCGTTCAGCTTGTATTGAAGAGAAAGTGTAGCTGTCCAGTTGAAAGGTGGAAATTGGAAGGCAGAGAAAGAAAGGAAATCCTTTTTCTTTCAGTATCCAGTCTGCAGAGTGGTAAGCGTTATATTCTTTTGGCAACATCCAAGTGGATCTTCAGAGTCATGTAACTTCCCAGGTCAGGAGGATTATAACCTTCTACAAATGATTTCCTGGCTAAGACATTTCAGCTAAGACATTTCCTATTTTAGAGACAGTCCTCTTATTTCAAGAGCTGCCCAGTTTAAAGAAAGGAGAGAGGGAGTATTTACGGGTGATGGCCATCTTATCAATAATTTAGAGAGGTAGCATTTGGCTCAAAAGAGGAGAGATTAAAGTGTATTTGTTTATTAGGCCATCAACTCTGATGTTTTATTTATCTTTGTGTTCTTCATGTTTTGCATTGCAGTTAAAGGGTGAAATGTAGCCTAGGTAAGGGCAGGGTGTTCCATTTATTCATTATTCTCTGACCTTCAGGAATCATTATTCTTCTGAATAAACTCTGCCAGTGTGTTCTGGAACACTTGTAATGATTAATGACTGTCCGTGTATTGCACTGTAACCCATTCTTCGTCCTTTTTCCCCCTCTGAGAGTAAATGCAGGAATCACAAGAGGAAAGTGTTTAGCAATACTCTTGGAAATAAGCAATAGGTTCAAATTATACATTTGACAGATTTCTAATTACTCAACTTCATCAAGGATTCTAAAACTAACACACATTACAATTTCTCTTTGTTTTCCAGCCCGAAGAAAATATACTGGGAACAAGTTACAGATGTTTATTGTTTTAACTCCCACACATTTCAAAAACATTTCAAGCAAATTTGTTGTGTACTCCATCTGGCTTGTTTATTGTCTCTACAGAATTCAAGGAAGGTTTTTGCAACAACTTCCATTTTCTTTTCAAGGAATCTTCTCCGTAATCAATGCTCTCCATAGCATTTTGGTTAATCTGAACTGCCCTGTTCCTTTTTTGTCTTCTGCTGCAAAGCTTGTTACTCATCATACTATAGTCTGGAGGAAGAAAACATGCTGCAATTTGTGGAGAAGCTAAATCTCTATTCAGATGTTAGAAAATTGTAATTGTGGAAGAAGATGGGAATGCAGCCTTCAAACTTAATACCTCTGGCTCCATCAGTTTACTTGAAAGTTGATCTGACCTGAAGATGAACTTCCTAAAAAATTCTGTGCTGAGCTTACAATTTTCTCTGCAGATGTTTCAGTTTGGCAGATGGAGTCAGGACTGCAACAAACATGTTCTTAGTTCAGAGAAACCAAAATACAATTTGGACCTTATCAGAGGCTTGTCTTCATCAAATGATTTTTTAGACTTGGACTTCAGAAGTAATACCAAAAACTAAATGTTACTGGTTTGTTTATAACATTAATTATTGTACTGTATATCTGACTACTAAACTCAATTTCAGAAAGGATACTAACTAAAAGAACAACACTGAATAAAAACAGTCTCCTGTACAAATGAGAGCCAGGCTGGTGCAGTGGTTAAGGAATCAGGCTAAGAAACTGAGAGATGGTGAGTTCTATTCCCTCCTTAGGCACAAAGCTTGCTGGGTGACCTTGGGCCAGTCACTCTCTCTCAGCCGTAGGAAGGAGGCAATGGCAAACTACTTTTGAAATCTTGCCAAGAAAACTGCAGGGACTTCTCCAGGCAGTTGCCAGGAGTCAATAATGACTCAAAGGCACACATATACACATACCTGTACAAATACTAGTACATCAACATAAACTATATTACAATGGTGTTTATTTTCACCCTTATCAACATTTTTCTTTTAATATTGTGTCAATAAACACATTGCATGACCCCATCGCCTTTTTCTTTTGGAGCATTGCCTCTAGACCCAAATCTCTCTCTGATTTTCCGGACTGGCAAAATATCCAGGAACACCTTTTATCAGCTTCATTGCATCCTTTTCTGGAAGATCATGACCATAATGACATGGTAATCTCCAGGCTTCACTATAACAGTGCACTCTGTGTGGGGCTGTCATTGAGTTTAATCTAGAGTTTAATCTAGAATTTTCAGTTGTTCAGAAAGTTCAGTTCAGAACTTTCTCATCAGCCAAGTTGTTCATGGAAAGAATATTAAGAGATCATATTATGCCTGTACTTAAATTGCCTAATTCATTTCCAGGCAAACCCCAAAGGGTTTACTTTTAAAGCCCCATATGGCTTAGGTGAGCCTATTTGAGAGAACCCCTTTTATATGTACTGCCATACTATTTTACCAGTTTTTAAAATCTCAGTTTTAGACACTTTGATACACAGTAGAATAGCAAATAAATCTGTAAAATAATTTTCAAAGGCATAATGAGAGATCAAGCATGAACAGAATTGATTCTGTGGTCACTATAATATGTGGCTTCTTATTTATGCATATTTTTAAAAAACATGAAAAGTAAGCAAAGCAAGAGTTGCCTCTTGCCCAAAATTTAGTCATGCAGTGTTTTTTTTTAATATGGTATTTATTCATTTGCTTACATGAAATGCTTTGAATTTTTAAAAAGTATTAACTTAGAAAAAATAATTCTTAAAACAGCATTTTCTGCTTGTCCTGTCAAAATCCATCACCATCCCTCCTTTTCCTTTTTTTAGAAATTTAATATTTTAAATCTCTTTCTGTTCCTCTTCACAACTCTTTAAAGCCCCACATGAGCTTGAGAGAAAGCCCAACTGAAGACGGTATTTACTTCTCAATAATCATGCATAAACTTGTGCTGCAAGGGAAAAAATCAAGAGGCATTGCAAAATCAGCTGGATAGCAAGTAAGAATAAGAAACAATATATTTATATATTGCATTTTCAATTAATGTACTGTGCTCAGATTAGCTCAAAGCAAATGGAATAATCACAATCATAATGTAAAGGCTGCTAACATGCTACAATTGAATATTGACATTTGGTCATTAACAATTTGCTTAAAAAATAGCAGAATCATCTCTCTGAACCCCTCTGTGACGGAGATCCAGGGTCGTGAGAAATAACCATCTTTTTTTTTGCATATTTCTCTGCTCTCAATAGTAGATGGAAAAAACTTCCTGATTCATACTTCAATGTGACATGGACAAGGCGTTTATGGCCCGCTGGAAAATTAACTTTAGTTGTTAGATAGCCATAAGCCTTTGTACTAGATAAGATTGTGGGAAAGAGCCCCGGTTTGTATCCCAAATTGTAACTTTTGCAAACTCTGTTAAGTAAATCAAAGTGGGACTCTAAATTATTAATACCTCTGGAGAGGGGTGGAGGCCAATCCTGAAAGGGTATTTAAGATTAGCCCTGGAGGAGTGCGAAAAGGGGGGAGTGCTGGAGAAGCGAAGGTCAACCTCGAATTGCTGCTGGTCTGCATCATAATAGTTCTCCGGAAAAGCTGCAATCTTAAGTCTTGCCTTGGCTGCAGGGGGGGGGGGGCGCTCGTTTTCTCCTCTCGCTACCAAGTCACATTTATGTAAGGCTACTCAGGCAAGGAGGGCTTACACTCCTGCTTTTATTTCTATATGTTGACTGTCTCTCTGTATGGAAGGACTTTTAATTTGCAGCTTATCTTATCAAACCCTTTTGGAGCATTGAGTAAGCCTTGGTCGAAAACCTACTGCTTGCCTTTCGAGTTACTCTGTCATCACACTTGCACATAACCAGCAGGAAAAGAACCCAGAGAGAGAACTAAGGATACATCACCCCGGGGTATCCGTCATACCCTCCCTTGAACTTTTCCAGACTGGCAGCCAAGAAATCTTCGGAATGGTGAGAAAATGTATTAACAGCATATAATATCACCAGCGGTAGTCTTGTCTATCACTTCCAGAAATAAAGTAAGCTCAACATTATTGTCAAAAGAAATTCAACAGAAATTTTCAAGTAGCCTGAGAATGTGGTAGAAAAACAGAATCCTCTTTCATACGGGGGAAAATTATATGGCAAACTGAAAAGCACAACAGTTAAAAAAACAAGGATAAGAAAATATTCACCTATAATTACATTGAAGAAGAAAAAGATAAAGATCTGTACTTGTGAAAAGATAACAATCAAATCTGTAATTTTGACCAGGAGAACAGCACCTAAGAGAAGCAACACCTAGGAGGTCAGGTTGTGATGCAATTGTAAAAGGATGAAA